>NC_063046.1:44054299-44354299 GCF_018812025.1 Megalobrama amblycephala | reverse complement strand
AGTTAAGCAGTAAGTTATGCAATTTTACAGGAAATGCACCCCTGGATGATTTCTATGGATTATTTCTTCCTCAAACATGCTCATTGTGGAAACCCAGTACTTTGTAACCTTGATTTTAATTCCAGGCTGACTGGTGCACACTGACATGAATAGCACCAGCCGTTCAGATTGGATTTGGTGATTTCAGACAGCTCTTGTCATTTTTGTGCACAATATGCATCAGGCGGTCAGAGACTGTGGGTGGTCTGTGGGTGTGCTGTCTGAGGCTGAGGCATTTGAAACTTTGTGAAACTATATCAAACTGTTCATGCACTATATGAAGCCCTTATAATACAGAATAAATAACCATACTTTCAATATTCTCATGACAATAATAATAATAATTGTATACACAGGAAAACATTACACTTGTGTGATCTCTGAACAGTTGATGGTTTTGTTTTGTTTGGAGAAGATTTTCACTTTGTCTGAGCAGAGCTTTACACTTCAGTGCTTCACAACTCTACGGTCCCACAGAGTATCGGCCAAAAATCAATACACAACTCTCACTGACAACTGAAACAACTAAAGCTTAATTTGTTTTTGCATGGTGGCAGGAGGAGGTCAGTGAAGAATGAGCGTCCTTAAATGTTCACAGCTGAACTACATTGTTGAGGTTTTTTTCATTTTATTTATTTTTATTTTTATTTATTTTTTTTTTTCCTACAAGGACATGCCAGAGAAACCCAAGTGAGCAACAGAAGGGCTGCTAAAGCTTTGTCTTCTCTAGAGAAAGTGGCATCAGAAGAAACCAGGAAGGGGCCTATTAGTGTTGAGAGGATGGCAGTGATGCTTTTCAAGCAATTTTGGGAAAATAAGTCCAAAGTTGGGGGAGTTGGGGAACCACAGAGTGCTCAACAATACAGCAAATGACTGGTCGGGTATTTTTTTAAATGCATACATGAAATATTAAATGTACATTTTAAAACAACTCCAGAATAAATATCAATTATCATCAACACTGAAAAGCAAAATAATGCAATTAAAAGCTGTAATAACACCACTGCATGCAATTAGATGCAAGGTATGCAGTCCAATTGGCCAGAAGAGGTGAGGGCTCTTGACAAGGCTCAACTAAAATCAGTCACTAAATGCCAGAATCTGACAAGTGTTTTGCACAGGCATTTATAACTCGTAAGGCATAAATCAGGGCATTAATTAGCCAATTAGTTTCCGAAGCTGAATGCTAATGGAGATCATTTTGCCTTCTTGGATATAAAGACCAGGCAATGCATGTCAATAGCTTCCTTCTTAAGCTCGAAGATACAGTGAGGTTAACCGCAAACAAAAATGTCAACAACAATAAATCCATTGCAAGCTGCTTCCAGTACTCATTTAAATATATAAACAAATCCATTCACTCTTACAGGGATACATATCCACAAAGGTGATATGCTCACTGAATTGTAACATTGATATGCAAAATCCCCAAGTATTTTGTGCTTAGACAAAAGTTTTCTTTCAAACTTTCTAACTTTAGCATGTCCAATTCTCCAAGCCCTCATTTCCTCCACACCACTCCGCCAAGTCGATATTAGCCTGGCGGTAACAGGCAACCTAGCTCCTCTCATGCTCCCAGTCAGCCAGACTCAGCCTTTAACTGGTCTACAGGCAGAATCTGCCAGTGCTGATAGTATTGACAGGTTGCCCTGCATGTGGTCCAAAGCACACAGACTATATGAAGCACTGGTGCCTAGGAGAAAGAGAGGATTGGTGGATGGAGCACTCTGCTGCTAAGATAGTGAGCACCACACCCTTCTGTGGGGAAGATGGGATTACTGAGTTTCTCAAGCTAAGCACTCTTTTTTTTTTTTATGTTTAACTCTACAACACTATTAGAAACATTGGATGTTCTTTGAATATTCTTAGGGGGGAAAAAAAGCATTTAATATTATTTAGTGTGTTGCTTATGGGAGTCTCTTAATGAAAATCAATAATACATGGTATGGCTTAATGCTTGGAAACATGGGTCCATAAAACATGACTTGTATGAGCAGCAGCTGACGTCATTTCAAAATGAAAGCACCCAGAAAGAGAGATTGCACAGTGGTAAATTATCTTTTCATTCATTCATTCATTCATTCATTTATTTTTGTTATTATTATTATTATGTTGCCTACACTGTCACTAAAATATAGCAACATATGGCATTGTTGTAATTAAAATGGCAGTTTTCAATAAAAAAAAAAATAAATAAAAATAAATAAAAAATTATAACATGCTGTTTTTATGCCACATCATCAGGCTTTCTCTCTAAGACTGTTGTTGCTTTGGGTCACCATTACGGAGGCAACACATGCTCAGGAGCACCTCAAATTGCCCTATTTAACCAATTTCTGTACATAAATCTTCTACATCTAAAGTAAATGGATGTTGCTGTTAAAAAAAAAAAAAAAAAAAAAAAAAAAAAACATCATTGATAAGTTAAATATATATTGCTGTTCAAAATATACATTTTATGTCTTATTTTAAATTATTCAATTCAAAACTAAAAGTACTTCACATAATATCACAAAAAATATATGAATTCATGCCAGAGTGGAGTAACACATTTACTCACTTGGAATTTGAATTTATTTGAAAGTTGTTGTTGTTGTTTTGTTGTTGTTTTTTTTTCACAGACTGTGATCATGTTTTTCATATTTTCATAATTAAAAAAAAAAAAAAAATTAAATGTATATTTATAATGCTATACTTTGTGTTATATTACTTTGGCAATAAATTACAAAAAAAATAATAGTTATATAAAAATAATAGTAATAATAAATAAATAAATAAATAAATAAAATTAACACTGCTGCAAGGATGTTTCTAATACAATGGCTGAGGGAGTGATGAAAATTGACTCATATTGAGAGATTGATGACTCAATCTCTCAATATTTTTTCCCTTTTTTGGAAAGTCGTGGAAACACTGTAGTCTCCTCTTCACCACTAGTTTACCCAACTATGACAACTTCTGCTTCTGTGAACCCCAGAAATGTGAAAAGGGTCCATAGAGATACAGCTGCCATTTGGAAAAAAATCTCCCTTACTAATAAATAAATAAATAAATAAATAAATCAGCTCCAACCTTAATAAAACACATTTGAACATGCTAATCAAGGTCTTAAGGATGACTAGAAAGCTACAGGTGAGTTTGATCAGGGTTTATCTTGAGGGCCAGAGTTGGCCTGCTACCATTGAGGGATATGGAAACAAATTCATGAGTCATCATTCCTACATTTATTGATAATAAAACCTGTTTAGAATCATGTGCAGAGGTAGGTGTGTACAACACAGTGATCGTCTCTTCTTTAATTACACTCCCGCAAAACAATGCTTTTATCGACACATTGTTTTTCTGTCTATTTCTTATTCTAACTGTATAACAATTAAATGCTTTACTGTCGGAAGTCAGAGACATATTTTGTTTATTTAACATATTTAAGTTGGTGGGGGTTTTTTTGTTTTGTTTTGTTGTTTGTTTTGGTCAAATTTTAAAATAAAAGTTTTCTTTTTTTACCTTCTGGTTGCTATTGTACTGACACAGGCTTAAGGTGATATCTTTCAGCTGTATAAAGATTTATGTTTTCTGCCCAAAATGAAACTGTAAATTCAACAGACCTTAAAAACAAGCCTAACTGGCTCTTTCCCAAATGCCACCATAAGCTCCCCCGAGACCAAACTTTGATGATGTAATGCTGCAAAGACTGTCAGATTGTAGTCAACTACAGAGACAACATCAGTGTAACTTCCCAAAACAACATTTAAAATAACTTCTTTTTTTTTTTTTTCAAAAGAAAAAAAGTAATACAGGTTTGGAACCAGGTTTGGAGTAAATGGCAGAATTTTCATTTTTGTGTGAACTATCGTTTAAAGTCCCTGTAAAGTCATTTTAAAGAATGTGTTCTGAGTTTGTCACACCGCAGAAAAATGTGTTATTAAAGACCCAGCCAAATATGAATGATTAAAAAAATCAAAGTAAATGAAATAAGTTATCATAATCTCGAAAAAATGAGCAGTATTCTCTGTTCTCAAACGCTGGGGGCATGTCCACTGTCGGCGCTGAAACCACACCCACTCGCGAGAGCTGCCATCTTAACTGACTTGTCTAATGAGTCAAACATACTGATGCATATAAACAAAAGGATTACGTTAGAGGGTTGCAAATTTTAGTAGAGTTACTGTGGACTACCTACTAATTATAAAATAAGCACACACGGCAACTTACACTCATTGGTGGGCGCGTACAAGTCGACAAATGACGGCGCCGCGAGACGGGAGGATGAAGGCCGGGACGGGAGAGAATCTGTCCGGCTCCATATCATCGGTTCTCGGTGGGACGATAGGAAGGCCGAAGCGAGAGATAGTCTGTTCAGCCCCATTCACCAAAAACAGCGGATTATCAGTGAACCCCTGCTGTCTGATGAAAGTTTGTAAAACTATCTGGTGTAGAACGATCACTTCAGAGACAAAATGAATCCACCCCTTCTTCATATCATCGTTTTAGGAAATTTAAATAAGGAGACCTAGCTGTATTGTATATTATAACAACCATGTAATATACATTTGCATTACTAGCTAAATGTGCAAAGGGCTGTATAACTAACGGTAATGACACTCGAGATTGAGCGAGTTATCAACAGTTATATAGTGTTAAGGGCGGGGCCATGCTCAGGGGCTCCATTGCATCATCGGACCCCCGTTTTAGCTCCGCCCAAAAAATTGGTGAAAAACTGTTTAATGCTCTAACTTCACAATTCAGCACTTCACAATTCACAGTCTTTGTAATGTATTTCAGCAATACATTTGCAACATTTATAACATGTTTATAAACAATTCTCAGAATTGACTTTACAGGGACTTTAAATGTGTAACCCCGTACAACATAAGTAAAGAAAAAAAAAAGATATTGTTTACATAAATTAAGAATTCATTCCCACAATCGTATTACATTTGTAGCCATGTTTTCTTAATTAGTTCCCATAAAAATTAAACTGAAACTCCCCAACCCCCCTCTGGAAGGCAGCTCCTGATGCCTAAACTGGACCAACATATAAGGAAGGAGGGTCTTGATGGAGGGAATATCAGGAGTCTGTGACAGAAGAGACTATTGGGGAGCCACGGTAGAGGACTGAGAAATAATCGGTGGGAGTGAGGACTGAGGCGGAGCCAGATTTAGGGGAATTAGGAGTCTGACGGAGATGAAAGGGTGGAAAAAAGAGATGCAGCCAAAAACCTGGAAGTCATTTGCGGAGGTAGAGCAATAACTGACCAAGGTGGAGCCAGAGGGAAGAGGGAAGCCAGAGGAGCTGGAAGGACGATGGTCCCAGGTGAAACCGATGGAGCAAAGAGCCAAGGTGGAGCCAACTGATCAATGGGCCAAGGTGGAGTAGTGGGCTCGGCGGCCTGAGGCAGAGCCATGGGATCAACACACCAAGGCAGAGTAGGGGACTGGGAGGCCCGAAGAGTTGCAGCATTGCTGGGCTGAGTCAGCAGAGGAGTAGACGAGGAGCCAGACAGGACCAGTGGAGCCAACACCGATTAAGTGGACAGCTTACTTGGAGGAGGAGAAGGAGGAGGCTGTGGGAGGCCAGGGCATGACCATCAGCGATAAAGGAGATTTGGGGCTGGTCTGAACCATAAGTGACAAAGAAGATTTCGAGATGGGTGGGACCAGCAACGAGGAAGAAGATTTGAGGGTGGGTGAAACCAGTGACAATGAAGAAGACTTGGAGCTGGGCAGAACCAGCAGAGGAGAAAGCCTGGGAACATGAAACCATCAGAAAATCATTTGCTCCAGACTGTGGAAAACGTATCTCTGATGCTGGAGGATATGGGTAAACCTACTCTTTGTTATCCAACACAACTAATCCCTCCCTCTGGAAAAGATGTATGAACGAGCTCACACACATATAGTCATTCTGTGTGGCAGGCTTTGTCTCCAGGACGGACAAGGCCGCAGGTTCTGGCTTCATTGCAGGCATTGACTCTGGCTCAGGGTCCACAGAGGTTTTAGCTCTGGCTCTGTGGTGAGCTCAGTATCATTTTCCGCTGTGGGCTCTACGAAGGACTGGACAGTCTCAGAAGGGTGTGGGGTGGACTGTCGATGCGATGAGACCCTTCTCTCTCTTGCCGATGTTAAAGGAGGATCCATTTTGTATAAGCACACAGTCCACATACTGTATAAATGTTCCTAGAGGATCATCTCTGAGCAGGCAAGCCTTAGTTTGTGTGTTTAGTCCTGCCCGGAACAACACACAGAGGCTGTTGTCATCATAGTTTACGAGATGGACCAGATCTAAAAGACTCTCTGTGTGCTCCTCGAGGGAGCGACCCCCCTGGGAGAGGAGGAGGATCACCACTGTTAAATCCATATTTTAATCCTTTCTGCAGTCCCTAAACAGAACAAAACAGAACAAAAACCAACATGAATGTATTACAGATATCATTAATGTTCTTAATGACAATTACTTAACTCCCTGAGGTCTGAAAACGCGCCGGCGCGTTTTGCAGGATTTTTTTCACATTGCAGCAAAACAGACTTAAAATACTCCGTCATTTCTTGTCATAGAGACATAAGTAATATATGACAATTGAAACTATAGAATGTCTTCTTTTATTTGTGTACACTCAGAGTAAAAACACAATGTTGTGCTTTTTGTAAAATAAAGAAAACTAACATGATGCGTGATCTCTCGTCTCCCTCTGAACGAAGTCCAATCTGATAGTTCTCAGAAAAGTTACTTATGAATACTAATGACAAAAAAAATGACACTTATGTCTAAAGAAACGTTGAAATGTCAGGTTTTAAATCGTGCAAGTCAAATTGAAAACAAACATTCTGTGTTTATGTAATCTGTATGAAAAGAGAGCCATGTCAGAAGTCCGTGATTCAGATCATTATCCGCTAATGCGGCCACACCCACGGAGGGAGAGCTATTCAGAGGCAAATTCAGAGGCAATACTTGTATGCATTGTCTCAATCGTGTATTTATTGTCTTGAAAAGTGTTTATTTGGATGTTAAAGCCATGGTTAGCGATCTCTAGAAAACGTGCCGTTAGTTCCTAGTTCCTTTTCTTCTTTATATGAATTTGTGGCCTAAAGGTGTACAGAGCGCCCTCCGGCTGCAAGTATGAATTGAAAACACAGAATCCAGCACTCATAGTGATGACAATAAATATTGAATAAATATTACTCCTCAGTATAGAAAATTGACATAAATATATAAGAATCCATCAATATTTCTCCAAATGTGCATGCTTTTAAGCTAAAAGCCTATATGAAATGCCATAGAGGTAACATAATTGTTCAGACACTTTGCATCACAGAAATACATTATATTTTAAAGAATATAATAGAATACCATTATTTTAAATTGTAATAATATTTCACAGTATTGCTGTTTATGATGAGCTGAGACATTATTACAGAGGGGTTTTTTTTCACAGCCTACCTGACTGAAAGGCCTCATTAATATGCAAGTCATTTCAGGTCATTATGTGATTCTTTTGTCTTCTCAGGTGAGAATGACCCATTATTCATGATGATTCACGCCTCCACGCATACTGTGTTTCTTGACAAAAAGTGTCTTACAAAAACTAAATCAATTTATTGTTTTATATGAAGGAGTAGGCAGCATAATTCTTACATAATTCTGAAGCAAAAACTCTAGTCTACAACCTCCAATACCCAGAAGTCTTGTGAACACAGATTTAATATACTTTTTTTTGGCCTTATTTCAGTGACTTAAGTTTTTTGTTTTTTCAATAACCATGCATAAACATTATTCCTTCAAAAATACAAACATGTACATGTTCCTCACATATTATGGTAGCCTAGTTTGTGCTGAATACAGTGTAATGACACTTTTGTCATTTATATGTTTATGAACAACTGAAAAAAGCACAAATGTCAGGGCATGTCAAAACTTCTCCAAGCCCCAAATCAGCCTCAGACTCCAGAGGGTTAATGTAACAACATAAATCAAGATAAATGAGTCTGACTCAAAGAGGAATATCAGAAAGCCAAGTCCTGACTGTGGATGAGAAGAGAAGCAGGGGATGGAGGAGGGTATTTAGCTCCTGAGCAATGCAATAAAGCTGCTGATAATACTGAAATGAACTTGTATAGGGCTATTATGATAGGCGTCAAATTCCTTATAGGTAGACGTGAATCAGCTGAGAGTCAGCTGATGCGAGCTTGACTCTCGTGACCTGCCAGAACTAACTCTACACTTGATATACTGAGCAAACCAATGATCAAAATAAGGAACAGGTGAATGAAATCAATGGAACAATGAATAACCTTGACAATGAACGAAAACATACTTAGTAGCCATGACAACCAAGGAAAAACAGGAAACATGAAAATGGAACTGCAATGAACATGACAGTTCCCTCATTTTAGTTAAATCCTGGCCATGTTTGATTAATTTGTTTCCTCATTTTAGGTAAACCATGGCTATGTTGTACGAAATTCATTCTGTCATTTTAATTTAGTTAAATCATGGCCACAATTTACCTAAAACAAGGGAACTAATTAATAAGAACATATTCTTAATTAATTTACCTAAATGAAAATAAGGGATAGAATTAGTACAACAACCATGACTTACCTAAAACAAAGAAACAAATTAATCAAACATGATTTAACTAAAACAAGGGTATAACATGGCTACTACAAATTAATAAGACATGGGAACAAATTCTTCAATTTGTGGCCACGAGACCTTTTGTCAGCAGCACTCCATACTTAAATACAAGGAATAAAGTGGGTTGCGTACATCAAGCTTGTACAGCAAGTACAGTAGCATATCCCTGTTTTGTGGTATAAGCATCAGTAGCACTGTGGAGTATGCATGCTGCGTAGGGCACCAACTACCAAGGGGGTAGCACCAAATGTATCCCACAGATTTTTTTTTTTTCAAAATGGACACCCATTTGATCAGTGGTGGCCCTAATAAGTTAATCCCGTCAATGCTCAATACTCAGGATTCCATAGAACTTTTCCTCTATATCTTTGTCCTCCAAACTATTATGTGGTCATCCTGGAGGAGCATTTATGATTCTCCTGTTGTCAGATCCTCCATGTGCTCTACCCTCCATTTCTTTGGAGGCCCTATCCATGCCATTCTTTTATTTCATTCCTTCACTTCTCTTTTCACATTTTCTTCATCTTGCTTTTTTCATCTGCTCTTGTTTCATTACTCTTCATGGCCTCCTCTGTGTCTCTCTCTCTCTCTCTCTCTCTCTCTCTCTCTCTCTCTCTCTCTCTCTCTCCCTCCCTCTCTCTTCCCATCCCTCCCTTTCTTTCTCTCAGACTGTCTGTCTGGCATCATTGCTCTCCCGCAGATTGCTGTGCTTGCAGGCCAAAAGTATAGCTTGCATCTGTGTCATAAGAGGCAGAAAATTGGAGTGTTTAGGGGTAGAGTGGAAGGTGCTGTTCTGAGTTATTTAGCCTGAACTGCTTCCATGGGAAGGGAGGCAAGCCTCAGGCCATTGGGCACAGGCTTTTACATTCAAGCGAGAATGGCACACACAGGCTGCATATTGGTGTGTGGCAGCATGCTGTGCATTATAAGAAACCTTTCATTTCTAACCTCCACCCACCAAGACCCACCCACACAGACACACAGCAAGCATCCAAATCCCCTCATCCAATAGGCGTGTACACACACACACACACACACACACACACACACACACACACACACACAAATGTAATCCAGTCATTAAACTGGGTGCAATCTACATATGAAATGTAATTTCCCAAAATTAATTTGGCCACCCATCTGTGATTTGGCTTTGAGATGTAATTTGTAGAGCAAGATGTATGTGGCAGTCAAATGAAAATGGGTGAGATCTAAATGCTTGTGTGCAATAGTAGAAAGCTAAAGAATCATAACTTTTTCAGCTAAGCTGTTCGTAAGTACATGCAAATCACTAACAATGTCCTAGACCAAATAGGCTCCTATGAAAGAGTTGCTCCCTGCTGCCTGGAGGCCATGAGTGAGAAACAAACCAGCCTAACACTGTTCTTTGACCACACGTATATGGTGCTGGCATTAGCTCAAAGCCAGTCGTGTAAGATACAATTAGAGACAATGAATCTTGGACCTGCAGCTTTTTGCACAGGCTATGGGATTTGTTAGACATGAAAACTACAGGAGAAAAGTATTATTGCCAGGAAGTGGTTAAATATGATGAGGGTTGATCAGCTAAGGGCCGACCATTATAGTCCATGTGGTATCTCTCTGATTGTTTCAACCTGGAATTAAAGGAAGGCTCTGGGTTAGATACAAGTTAAGCTCTTATGCCACAGATGCTACTGATTGTAGTACTAAAGTAACTAAAACTAATAAATAAATAAAAAAACAACTAATAAAAAATAGGGGGAAAACACACACACACACACACAAAAAGTGAAAACTTCAAAATATCAACAAAAACTACAATTTTTATAAATGCAATTACAAAAAAATCAATGCATTTACACTGGAAGTCTATCCATACATTTTAAGTGAAAATAGTTTATTTTTAGGACTATTTTCATCTTCTGAGTTTGAAATCAACATTGAGCCAACATATACTGCATGAAAACATCAGCAGTACCTTATAATTATTCACAAGACTGCATATGAATACCACACTGTAGCTGTATCCTGTAAGGCGCTATCTCATAATTATTCATGACACCATGTGACCTTTTCCTATGACAGGTACTTCAAACACTAAAGTGAACAGTGCAAAAATACAGTGTCTCTTGGCTTCTCCCGCAATGCTGACAGAACGACGGCTTTCAATCAATGGTCGACACCTTTGAAATGTTACTGTGCAACAAATATTTATTATAGGAGAGTTGCTAGATTTATGGAGAGGCAGACTGGAGCTTATTTGAAACAAAACATGGTCAGGGTATAGCACTGGTAAACTCAGCTACACAAACAATCATACTGCGCACAAGTTAACTGTCAATTATATTCACTGGTTACATTCGCTACATTCACAGAAATAAACAAAATTATCTATATATCATTACAAAGGTATTCATTCCTACAATAAGAGTGTTCTAACAATAGTAATAGTATAAATCAAATGTGAAAATTCAAAACAAGACTTCTTCCCGTCTTATGCCCAGTACACACTGTACGATTTTGGGCTGCCCCAGACAAAAGATATCCAATTGTGGTTAATTCTGTGGTCGTGGCTCCTAATTGGAGGTCCTATGTCATACAGTTAGAGAGGTGAGAGGTTTTGCATGATCATCTAATAGTGTTTGCTGTAAGGACCTACGTCTACTGACAAGCCAATAAAAATTTCAAAATGAAATGGCATATTGATCAATGCGACTTGGCTCTAAAACTTAAAACTACTTATCTCAAACTGCATTTTCAAAATTGGCATGCCAAGTTGGACTCTTTTCCCTAGCCATGACTGCGTCCATATTCTCTTCTTTCACTTCCTCCTCTTTTTTTCAGCACACATAAAAACCACAATTGCCAAAGTGTGATTGTCAAGAACTGCTCTGACACAAAGGTTGAGGATATGCAGTTTCCTGGAGGCACAGCCGAAGTAGCACGTCCGATTCAAAAAGAACCGAATGAGCCGTTCAACCAACTGTCAAAGTTTGCCGAGGACTCAAAAAAAACAAATGAGCCGGTCGAACTGACTGTCGAAGTTTGCCGAGGATTACCGAGGAGTCTGATGAGTAAGTTGACGATACAATGCAAGCCTCAGGCACGTACTGGAAATATGCTTATGACTGCTGTTATTAAATAACATTTTATTAAAACCTGCAAAACCATTCTGTCGAGAGATGTAAATAAATTTTATTATGGTTTATTGTACATGCAGATTATATTTTAAGATGTTAAAGTGAAATCAGTGAGTTTATCAGACTGGTTTATTCTTTCTATATACTTTAGACATGTAGAACATATCCACGTTTGTGCATCAAATGTGTGCTGTAGATGCGAATCTTATCCAAGATGTAGTCTACTCAATATTGAAAAGTCGTATCCAACATATAGGATCGAATGAATCTGTGACCACAAACTCATTAACTTAATTGAATGAAAGGCAATAATCAGCAATATAAGTTCACACAAATAACTTTTTATTTGAATATTTCAATATGCATTGACACAAATTACTTTATTTGAATGTTTCATTGATATAACATGACACTGAGTTGTTAGAAAAGAAATGCATAGCGGCATCATTGCATGATGACTGGTTCATTGTGCCGAACTGTCTGAAAAGACCCGGTTTGTGGAAATGAATTGGATTTTGCATCACTAACAGGCAGAGGGTCAAAACCAAGGCAAACAACACAAACAATGACACAAAACAAGGAAATCCAGGGAAACCGGCAGGAGATCAAGACCATGAAAAATTACGAGAAACAAGAGGGCGCGCTTAGAAATGCAGTGTGACAGTAGCAAGACTTTGCTAGGAAAGACAGAAAACACAGGGCTTAAATAACAAGGTAAACAAGGAGTTAACAAGGTAAGGAGACACAGCTGAAAGTAATGAAGCATAATGAGTCCAGGTAAAGGGTTATGGGAAATGCAGTTTATGATGAAATGGCACTGGACTAGGGAGAAGTGCCCACTGGTGGAGATCAAGGGCACTCTAACTGGTGGATGTGATTCATCTTGCTATATAGGGTATATGTCAAACGTCAAATGATCAAATCAGAAAACTGGTCTCATAGCATCCGCTTGTCAGAGACAGTGTTAACAGCAGTATGAACTGACGGCATATCTATGGACTTTTAAGGTAATCAGCGGAACTACTTAGTTCACATTGTTATAGATGTTTTATTAAATATCTATGTGAAGAAGAAAATTAAAAAAAAAAAAAAATGATTATGGAGGATGAAATCTGCAAAAACAATAAATAAATACATAAATAAATAAATAAATAAATAAATACAGAAATCCACAAAATTATACATAAATACATTTTAAAAAATAAAAATAATTAAGGAAATGCTAAGCTGAAAGTTGATTTTTTACTTTAAACCGTTTATTCATTTTTTAATGTAGCTCCATATTTATTTTTCCTTGGCTCAACATGCTAATAAGAGGGTGTCAATCAAATATCAGAAGGCGGTCTCTATGCCGACATTGGCTGATCATTGTAAAAGCACCATTGGCTGACACTGTTGAAATGCTATCTGCTGATTATATTCTCTTCAGAGTAGATTAATCTCTACACGCTTTAGGTCAGTTAGCAGCTATATTTGATATGGCTGTAGATCCATTTGTCCGCTAAAAGAGCACAGTAAAGTTAGTTTTTGATTTGATATTTGCTGCATATTCGCCTAGGCTGCTAAAGGGGCCATCTGCAAATTCTACTCACAATCCAAATATATAAACGTCCAATCATTCATTCAAATGAACAAACGATATTTACAAGATTATAGTAAATGGCTAGTGGGCAGACTGGCTTACTGAATCTGAGCTTCTGCCAAATATCTTGTTTGTACAGTACATGATTATTTCTTGAGGAAAAAAATACTGTAATTCACCTAAAGGTGTTTTTTTTTTTGTTTTTGTTTTTTTTTGTTCCAAAGGTTGTAGTACATTCCTCGTGACTTACTACAGGTGAAATTTTGCCAATACCTACCTTAATATATGTACAGTACACAATTATTTTTAGAAAAAAAAATTACTGTAAGCCTAATTCATCTGTGTTTTTTCATGTTCCAGTGGTTGTAGCAAGTTCCTAGTGGCCAGACTGACATACTACAGGTGAGATTTTGCATTATTCACCTGTAGTAAGTCAGTCAGGTAACTTAATTTAACTTGATTCGACTTAAGATCATCAAAATATTAGCCAATTGGTTTTAAATGAAATCACCATGGTTAGCAGTTAATATTTATGTAGTATGGTCAAACAGCCTAGATCATTGATAAAGTAGCACATAAAGGAATGCACATGCCTATGCCCCAAGCGTCTACGCCAATAAGCTCTGCTGTATTATAAACCAATGAAATTGGGTGTAGACACGTGTCGCCCCACCCAATCGTCCAGACTGCACTCTAGGGTTACTCAACTTGAGTCGTAGCCAACAATTCAAAAGGTGTAATCATCGTACAGTCTAAATACATGTCATACCCAAATATATGTAGCTAGCTTCATCTTCAATACTTGTGAACATTTGTGTGCATATATGATGCATTATAAGGAAAATGACTGACTCTACATAAGTCTCTCATGGGAGAACACCTGAGCATAACTATCCAAGTGTGGAGGCTGAGACTGAAAATAGACAAAGATAGACAGAATGCAAGACTACATTTTTGAGCACACTGCAACCTCAGTTGCAAACCAAGTGCTGTCTCTTAGCTTCATATATGGGTGATAGTAGGGAAAAAATGCTGAACAAAATTAAATTGAAAAAAATATTTAGAACCTGCACTCCTTCTAATTGCACAACTGTTTTTTTGTTGTTGTTGTTTTTATTTATTTCTTTTTTATTAATTAATACTGTAATGCACATTACCCAACTGAGTGAGGAGACAACAATTTTTGTAAAGATCAGTGCTCTAAGTTAGAGTGCCAGAACATCAATTCAAAAAAGCAAACAAAAAAGTGAGACACTAAGGCCTTTCTTCAGCGTCCTTTCACTCATCTAGAAATGTCCAAGTAAATGTTAGATGCTAATCACGAAATACATTAAATGTATATTATTAGATGTGACGAATTGCTTTTTTTATTCTTTTATTCACAACAATAAATTCTGTTACACTTTTGTATTTCTTTAATCAAGTCTTCTTTTTCTGTAAAAGAGAGACGTTTTTGTCTCTTCATTGATGTGTAATGTAACAGGGCAAAATGCATTTTTTACTAACCTGACTTTGCATTTGCTTATCTCCCTAAAGAGATTCCCAGCATAAAGACTCAGAGGTCAAATGAATGGGAAGTGAAATTGCAGCACGTGCGCTTGCCGTGCCCTCTCTAACTGCGGAATTAACCGGTTCCCTTTCCGTTCTTCTTTTATCAAACCGCTGCTGGTCCCAGATCAGTGATTACTAACAATAAAATGCACAATCCATTTCTGTGCATTGCAGTTTCATGCATTTTAAGCACACACTTGATGTGTCCTTGACCTTATCTACACAGGTTTTGCATGATGAGTGTCACAAAGTGGCCTGACACTCACATGATCAATAACTGCAGATTGCGGCTCACACTGAATACTGACAATGGTGTGTTACATTGTATATCCATCAGTCAGTGTTTATTGCTGAGCTGTAACAATAAAATGAGCATTTGCCAATAGATCTATTATAAGCTGTTTATATCTTGTTTTGCAGTTTTTGAGAATTTCCCATAACAGTTACCTAAATGCATTGCTAAACTAATGAAGAAAGCCATCATTGCCCTTGTTGGCTGTTTTCATTTTTCTTTTTAATCGGAGATGATTCAGTTCTTCAGTATGTCTCCCCCTAATCAGATGCTGTTGTTATTTTTATCAATTTAATAAAATTTACTTTTATACATTCTGGAGTGAATTAATTCTCAAGAGCTGATGCAGTTACTTGTACTCCATCTGTTCATCATTTTCCGAACTCACTCTCTCCTTCTCTCTGAAAATATATGGTTGGGCTTCACTGAAGTAGCCCTGCAGTCCTCAAGCGAACCAGTCACTCAAAAGTGTATCGCATTAGATGGATCCTTGCTTCAATTTCCGGAAAATCACGGTCACTTCAGAACGCATGACAGCTGGAATTGGCACTATGTACTTGCAATCTTAGTTCGCTTGATTCTTGCTTTGTCATTTTACCCCACCTTGTTGTGAGCTGATTCCTCCCTGACGTAACAGATATGCAGTTTTGAAGGGAACATTACAAGAGACTGGTTTATTTTCAAGCTCCCGTTCAGCTTTAATGCACCAGCTGCACCGCTGCGGCACCCATACTGTCATTACATGGCTCAGCAATTACTGGCCCAACACCACTTAGAATTTGCTGCTTGCGAGCGGGGATTATTTAATTGTCTGCCAACCCACGCTGACAAATTAAACTGGCATTCACAGAGAAATCCTTACTTTCATTTTCAGTGAGGGTCAGAGTTTGTTTAAGGTTGGTAATGTATACATATATGACTGATTATATTAGCCTGCTAAGAGCAACCTTTTATATTATCTAACAACCTGTTCCGCTGCCTATTTATAATTGGACATCATAATTATTTTGTTCCAGAATTAATGCAAACTTTCTCATCTTAGCATTCATATTATTGTCCCTTCTCTTCATCTAATGATGTCTCATCATAACAAAGCATCCAATTTGCCTTGTCCACTTCCCCTGTTACAATAAAGTAGCAATTTATAGCCAAAAAAACTGAGTATATTAAAGGGATAGTTCATCCAAAAAATGAAAATTAATTCCAAATCAAATAAAAAAAATAAAAAAAAGATGAATGAAATTGGAGAGATTTCTGTCCCTGGAAAGGCCATTCTACCAAAATTTTGATAGCTCAAAAACTTCATAAAACATATTAAAGTAATCTATATAAATCAAGTGGTTTAATCCCAGTCTTCTGAAGAGACACAATTGCTTGATATGATGAATAGATTTAATTTAGGCTTTTATTCACATAGAAATTTTGATCAATACACATACATGGGGTGCGTCTCAAATGGAAGGCTGTGTCCTTCTAAGGCTGCATATCTCAGCTGCCACATCATCAAGTGCCGCTGAAGCCCATTTCAATTTGAAGATTCCTTGGAACTGGAAGGCAGCCTTTGTTTCGCTTACTTTATTCAGCTCATTTTGAAGAATGCATCAAGTCTATCCTTCACGACCTTTAATCACCCACAATATTTTGCACACATTCTAAATCACGAAAAAGATCTGACGTAAAAACGTGTATCCAGCTGCAGTATTTCAGTCATTAAAAACAGTGAGATACTCTAAAACCCTTAACGTGAAAAACACTTAAAGTGCCTTAATGTCCTAAAACAGTGATATTAAAGACCAAATTCAGCATACACCTTATTGATGATGAATACTATATAGGCCTACAGGTGAGATGAGCCCAGAATATGAACACAGTGTTAAATGGTTAAGTGTTTTCTTTATAATGGTTTTCTATGGAAAAACGCTTAACGATAAATTGTGTGTTCCTTTATATTTTGTGTTCATTAGCTTGCCTGTACATAGTATGCATCATCAATAAGGTGTATATTGAATTTGGTCTTTTAATATTACCGTCTTACTTCATTAGTACTCTGTATAAACCTGGTAAAAATCACTGGCGGGCAATGGAGGAAAGCCTTTTTTTGCCATCCATGAGGGCGTTCCTATAAATCTGTGACATCATGTGAAAATTAATTTTTCCAGAATTAAGTTATAATAGTAATTTTCGTGCCGTGACAATGTGTAATGTAGCCAGGCGCACTTACTAGACCATCTCATTCTAGTGTTTAATGCCGAGAAGGTCTGTAGCCTACAAGCCTTCAAAGGACTGGACTAGGAAGGACACAATTTTACTCAAATGCAGTCTTACATTTGAGAAGCACCCACAGAGTTCATCTAATAAGGCAAACAGAAGCTCAAACGTACGAGAACCAATGAGGTTTGTTCTCACGTGTCAAAAAAGTATGATTGAGCTTATGTGTTGTTTTCAATATATGTGCCTTGATTATTGTTTATATGCGAATAAAAGCCTTAAATCTGTCCATTATATAAAGAGACCTTCAGGAGACGTGGGTTAAACCACTAAATTCATATGGATTTCTTTTACTATTCGTTATTAACTTTTTGAAGCACCAAAGTTTTGGTGCAATGGACTTTCGATGGAGAGACAGAAATCTCTCAGGTTTCAATAAAAATATCTTCATTTGTGTTTCAAAGATGAACAAAATTCTTAAGGGTTTGGAACAACATGAGGGTAAGTAAATGATGACAGAAGATTAATTTTGGGGTGAACTATCCCTTTAAGCGATTGCAATGTCATGCGTGTCTACTGACTGACAAGTTTAATTAGTAAATCTTGACAGACTGAGAGTATGGGTATTTTGCGTTGTGCCCTGGACTCAGAGGGTCAACTCAATTTCAGCTATGCTCCAAAGCCTCTCTGGACTTGTTTGAAGTCGCAGGATTAAAGTAATGCAAATGACAATCTGAAAGAGCATGACTAAAAAAAAAGAGTGCCGTTCAAATCATTTTAACACTTAGCGCTTTTTCTTTCTTTTCTTCATTTTCGTTGTTTGTTTCTGCACCTGGTTAATAATCTTTGAGTCTGATGTACTTTTTGAAGATAACCAAACATATCTTTAAAGCGATGTGGCAAACAATAATAATGAAAATGTAGTAAATATCTGAAGTTTGTTTCTTTTTTAAATCAACTGTCTCTATCAGTGTCACTCCATGGATATGCACTTACATATGCAGCAAAGCTGTAAATGTACCTCCACGGACACACATATACACCTAGCATGTCTCGAATCTTCCTGTGAACTGTGTGACAACTCTTTGCAGCAAAATTCTACTGCCAGAATTTGACAGCTCATTATGGTGAGGGATTTACTCTCCTTTCAGAGTAAATAGCACTTAAAATCTAGCTCTGTCCCATCCTGCAGTCCCAATATAGCCATGCGTTTGGCAGGGTGGAATCTTATTTTCAAAAACGTCTCGGGTCCATTGAGACTAACTGGTGTGGCCAGGACAGATAAGAGTTGCCTGGCCCGCAATGTCTCTGTAGCACCGGAAAGCAAAATGGCCTTTAATAGTTTAATTTTCAGAACAATAACTTTATTATTATTGCAATTTTTAATGATTAGCCAACAGATGAACAGTGTGAACTGACTATAATGACACCTCTCTCCTTCTAGCGGTTTCTGCTTTGGTAAAGAGAGATTTCAGCAGCGTGACAGGCAATCTGCTATGCAAAAAATGACTCACACCAACCCCAAATAAGAAAATATGAATGAAACCTATGATGAAATGTATACAGGAAAAGAAATCATTTTGAGAAACCCAGGAAGTTTGACAACCTCAGTCACTTTCAACGTAGCAGATCTTAAATTGTCCCAGACGTGAGTAAAGATCAAGAAGTACTGACATAGTCAGGGTTTATAGCGTACTTAGATATCACAGCTATATCGGTGCATGAAATGCCAGTGCAACATTTAGGAAAATATGTTTTCTCCAGGACACCCTTCCTTCCGAAATGAATGGAAAATTTAAATATTTTCATATCCAAACGTTCCACACCTACCCTAAGCATAAATTCACACTTAACAAGCTAGAGATAACTCTTTACGGTTATGATTCGATTACTGCTGGCCCACAAGCCAATATTGGTATTCGTGCTTTTAGAGAAGCAGGAGAACAAGGTGGACAAATGGGTAGTAATGACAGGGACTTACATGCTGCTGGCAGAGCTTAGCAGAAAATGCCAACACCTCCATCTGTTTGTGACTGTAGGGCACTCCAAGATGGCCGTCCTCTCAAACTGCCACTCACTCCAAGGGTTTGAAGCACAATCTGCAGGATGTGAGTGCCCCTTCACCTGTGCCAACAAGCAGAATGTGAATGTTTTGCCACTCACAATTCAATTTCACATAGGTGGGGTTGGACGAGACGAACTGGGCCGAGGGCGGAGACCTTGAATACATGCCCATGTTCCTCTGGCATGTTGAAAGACTATTTGGGCCTAGTTCTCTGACTCTTATTCTAAATCTTTTTTTTATTATTAAATAGTTAATAATTGCCAACATGTTATCCATTTTGAAGGCACAAAGAAAATACAAAGGGGAGGAAATAGTAGTACAGAAAAAGATAAGAGAGTTCACTGTGGTATTTGCCACCATATCATCAACAAAAAGAAAATAACAATATAGCTGGAAATGGCTATGAGATATTTCGGCAATTCACTGTTACTGAAACAGATTAGAATTGATTTCTTAACATGAGGGCAAAATTAATATTATAGCTTTTATCTGTCATTCACAGTTACAAATAAATGGCTGAATAGTTATTATTTGCATCAGAAATGTTATGATTTTTTGGCTTGGTTTACAGCAAACCTGCAGAACTCCATCTCTGCATCTCCTGTAAGTTGCTTATAACATGCATTTGGGAACGCAATGTGCCCCAGGATCACTTTCATAGTCTATCTATCTATCTATCTATCTATGTCTGTCTGTCTGTCTGTCTGTCTGTCTATCCATCCATCCAGCCAATATTAGGGCTGGGCGATATATCGCATGCGAGTGTCACGAACATTTCGACAGTAAAGCCGGTTCCCTGATTACCGCTAAATCGCCATGCTTTCAAATGGAGCGGCATTTAATAGACAGAGCCGTAGTTCACTGACAAGCTACTCAATATCGCGTTCATTATCGCAGATGAATCGCCTTCGATAATGAACGCGATATTTCGTAGCTTGTCAGTGAACTACGGCTCTGTCTATTAAAGGGCATATTGCAGGTTAGAGCTTTAGTGATTCAAGAAAAATAATGTATGAAATAGATTTTCTTGAAAAAACACGCATAAATACGCTACATAGGCTTCTGGAGTCGTTTTTTGTGAGAATTTTACTTCCGCATCTGAAAAATGCCAAATCGGACGTGACGTCACTGAAGGGAGCGCGATCAATATAAACTATAGGAAAACAATAGATCGCAATGATAGTTCGGATGCTGAGGAAATTGTAAATGCTTATTTATACTCGTATAACTAATTACAGCCATACAATTAGCCTGCTATGTGGTCAAGAGAGCAGGGACAGGCCAGAATTAGACAGAATAACGGTCAAAAGAGACAAATTGAGCTGTTGTGTGAGGAGAAGCAGTGGAGAAAAGGACAGAGACCGGTGTTAGCTTATAGATATAACGTTAGGTAACGACATGTGCTCAGATCACAATATTGTACAGATTATTATCATGAATCAGGCAATAGCAAAGCTATTGGTCATCTTGGAGTAACTGATTACTAATAACAGAAACGAATAAACTTTGATCAAGCGTATGTCACACGCGTTAATATCCGTCCACACTAACGTTACGTGATATAGCCGTTTCTCATCACTACTGATTTGGTAGTTAGCAAATGTAATAATCAAACACAAAACTTAAAATGTGCACCGTAAGTCTTCATCGAGCTGCATCTCTGACGGATCCGTGATCATGTCTCCCGCCGGCGGCCAAACATATGTTTCATGTTATCCTTTATTCATTAATTCTGTGTTATGAGTTTATTCCGTGCCCATTCACTGATAGTGTGAGGATGTATATGACGCCGTGATTTTGTGTGAACTTGAATGTATATATAAGTTTACATACATGGCATGCATGAAATTGGAGTATTTACATTACCAGCACATCATTCAAAACTGTTTTGTGTGAGACTGTATGCATATGTACATAATTTGTATTCATCAGTGTTGAAATTGATTCAAGTAAAAACGGTGAAGAAGCATAGCGTGTGTAAGTTTATTCATTTAATATAATCATTTACAGAAGTATTACAATGTTGAACTCCATCATATCGCCAGGATGATAATCCTCCAGTCTAAAATGAACGCGTTTTTCGACGCAGATGCAGAAGTGAAGTCCCGTCTCTTCACCTGCACAAAACAAACCCCGGCACAGAAGATAGCAGCGTAGTTTTTCTTGTTAGTAAACCTCTGTACTCGATGTCCTGACAGGCTGGAGTTTGTGCAACCTCCACAAACACAATAATTTACCATTACGACGATA
The DNA here is from genome assembly GCF_018812025.1 of Megalobrama amblycephala. Classification (NCBI taxonomy): domain Eukaryota; kingdom Metazoa; phylum Chordata; class Actinopteri; order Cypriniformes; family Xenocyprididae; genus Megalobrama; species Megalobrama amblycephala. The sequence goes on along the minus strand of NC_063046.1, from coordinate 44,332,555 downwards.
AATAGAATACAAAAACTACCGAAAACACACTGATTCACGGCCGCTGTTGCTAAATACCAATATATTCTGCACTGAATCAACACTGAGCTCTGCGAACATCTCCCTGTAGTGACGTAAAATGACGCGACTCTGAAAAAAAAGCGGTTTTTACAGAGACCGTCACTTTATCTACTAAATTAATGCCCTTATGTCTCGCAAAACATTTTTAAACCCTGCAGTACCTTTTTATATGGTATTTTTGTACAAGGTTATATATTCATCTCGGGAAAAAAAAATGTTAAACCTGCAATATGCACTTTAAATGCCGCTACATTTGAAAGCAGGTGATGGCGATTTAGCGGTAATCAGGGAACCGGCTTTACTGACGAAATGCGCGTGACAATCGCATGCGATATATCACCCAGCCCTATCCAATATTACAACATATCATGATTACTGCATGATTCACTTATCCCATTGTATTTATGTGGTTCTCTATCAAATTACTTCAATTTATTGCAATACCATATACTAAAAAAACAAACAAACAAACAAAAAAACAAGGTAAATTTTTTTTTTCTTAAGTGGAATTTGGACTACTGCAATCAGATATGACAATAAGATACCACTATTTCTGATTTATATTTTTCCCAGAACAACTGCAGGTTAATATTTTACAATCATCCTAAAGTGTACTTGAACACATATTTGCTTATATCTATACATGTGGCTGATTAAAAATTAAATTACAGTGCTGATACTTATTTGCATCCATTGTTCAGGGTTGACTTTCAGGTTGATTTTCTTCTTTTCTATCAAATGCACACATTTTGGACTGACACTACAGCAGTCATTTGGTATCTCTGTGGGGAGACACAGCAGAAGGCCAAACAGGAGGCTGTACACACACACACACACACACACACACACACACACACACACTGCAGGGTTTATTCATTTATATATTTATTTATTTTTATTAAAAAGTTACTGGAGAGGCAGGTGGCTCTAGTGTGGCATTTCTATCAGAAGCAGAAATGTTGAGACAAGAACAAATGAGTCTTCTTTCAGAATTTCAGTAATCATCTATTTAAAGCCAAACACTAATTTCCCTCTGCACCAACATGCCTCTCATTCATGCAAGCACATATGCTAGGCTCCCGATAACATGCACACCCAAACATTTACACCCTTCAGAAGCCCTTAAACTGACAGACTCAAGCAGAGGCATTTCCTCCTGAAACGCAGGGGGTGCGCGGAAGCCGGATGGTGGAAGGGGATTTACTAAAATGGCTCCTAAGCACTCGTTCAGCTGCATATTACACATAATACACTATGGAAGTGGCTGCAAATGTGTCTGTCATGTACCACGACAGACCCAGCATGGGTCTGATAATCTACGTGTGTTCTAATCGTCTGAAAGTCTGGAAATTCATTGTAAAGAAAACAGCTAAATATATGTGTAAAACTGTAGGTGTGTAAAGTACTTGAGTAACTATAGCCTATTATTATTAAATATATTATATGTTAAATATAATGATTATATTACATGTAGTTTTCTGTTAAGGGGTAGGGTTAGGGGATAGTATACAGTTTGTACAGTATAAAAATCATTGTATGTGTGTGTGTGTGTGTTTGTGTTTGTGTGTATCATCCCTGCTAATGTTAGCATATCTATGCTTGTCTTGTCAGGTAGGTCTGTCCTAAGCTGGAAGATTCATGTCCAGACTCCTAGTGACATGTCCGACTTGAGAGACTGACACCTTTTCACCCGGCCTACGGCTAGTGACATCCATTCCTTTATCCGTTCCCTCTCTCTCTCTTTCTCTATCCCTCATACTCTCCTGTCAGGCTCCCACTAAAGCCTGAAATGTATCATTCTTCTGCAACACTATTATATTTTTGCTGATCTCTCTCTCTCTTAACCCTCCCCATTGCTCGCTCTTTCTTTCTTTTTGCCTAAGCCACTCAACATGTGCATTCTCAAGCCATTCACCTTGAGCTCTTTCTATTTCTCTCTCTCGATCACTCATTCTCATGAAATCCCTGTTACATCTGTCCTTCTCTTTGAGGCTCATAAGAACACTTGAGTATCTAGTGTCTGGGCTGCAAAGGTGCTCTCAACTACAAAGTAAGTGAAGAGGGGGAAGCGAGGAGGGACAAGAATTTATTTTCTCTCAGACTTTTTTTTGTGCACACTTCACCATAAAGCCTCATGGTCTCTCACATGTATGCGCACACACACATAAAAATGTTTATCAGATTCTTCATTCATCAGCTAAGGGCTTTACTCCATAACATTCAGATATCATTACCCGTATTTGATCAGACATTGCAGACTTCACTTTAAGCCATCTCTACTAAATGCCTTTGAAATGATAAGATACCACCAGAGCTCAAGGTGCAATCGGACAATACTAAGTACACACAAAGCTGTTTGACCATATTAGAAAAGCTTTTCATAAATGCTTCAGGTGGTAATGTCGCATGTAGATTTGCATTTAAAAAAGGTGAGACTTTAAAGCTTGCAGTGCTTCTCACTCATCAGATAAAAAAAGGCTCTAATGTGCAAAGTTATATTTTCCACTTAGATTTCACCTTAGGATATTAATAGTATGTGTCAAATGATGCACTCAGATGAAGACTCCAGTCGTAGCACCATATAAAGCTATTTTAATTTGTTGTGAAACAGAATGTTGGTTCCCCTTTATGGTGGTCATGTTGAGATAAACTGAAGCAGAGTACTACTCATTTTTATCTTAATACATATTATGAGACACTTTAAGTATGGAGTAAATTAGTCATGGAGGCAAATACACCTGTGCATATGGCATTTGCAATGACATTGGTTAATGAGTTACATAATGATGAAGTTTTTCTTGAATCCAAAAGTGAAAAATGCTGTGTGTGTGTGAGAGAGAGAGAGAGAGAGAGAGAGAGAGAGAGAGAGAGAGAGATCGCCTGAGCGAGCATTAGGCCTACCTGAGTCTGATATTACTTTCACTCTTCAGGCCAATGTCCATAATATCATATGCATTATAAAAATCCGTCCGCTGATGAAAACGATCTTTGTATTTGTCCTTTTTACAGCTAAGGAACTTTTCCATAACAGTGCTACAACAACATCCTTTGCAAAAGTTCCTTTCAATTTAAAAGTCTCTTGTGACTGACTCATTGAATGAGTCTCATTCACTAGTAAAGTTTTGCCGTCATCTAATGGCGTATTAATGCAACTTTCACTCAATCCACATTATACGCTGTAATGGACCCTTTCTCAATACCAAATACAACATATTAATATTAAATATTTATTGAACAGCAATATAAATTAACAACAATAGCCATTATAAATGACAGTATGAAATAAACACAATTGTACAATTCAGTCAAACATACAAAAGCTGCTCTACAACATTTCCCAACCACTGTGCCGCCGATATTACCAAATGCCAAAAAAAAAAAAAATGAATAAAATAAAATAAATGCTACACATTTAAGGAATATATCATCAGTGTCAAGCGGGAACGTCATATATTTCCTCATTTTTGTTTTTATTTTATTTATGTATTTATTTATTTATAAAAAACAAAAAAAAAAAAAAAAAACAATGCTTGGTCGTCCTTTACGCTTGTATGTGGGTTTTACAAATATTTAACGAATGAAAAGGATTTTAAAGAGCTTGTGACAAAACCCCCTAACTCCATTGGATCCTCAAACTGTCAGTCAAACCTCATAAATCCTCTATTGTGAATGAAGTGCACGCGGTTTAGAGATCTCTGCTTCGTTCCAATGCAAAGGTAAATAAAGAGCTGATGTTTGAAGAAAAAAAAAAAGTAAAAGGTTTTCTTTGCTCAACAAACATTATGTCTATAAAGGAGCTCGATGGCCTGGAGCTCGCATCTCTGAAAACATGTAAACAAACTGTAAAATAGGCGCTATGATTAAATATAAGTCACATAATTCAGGTCTAAACAACTACATTCTCGCCTTAAAACTGCAGTTCGCGTTACAATTGTGTAGTATTCGCAAAAATTGTAATTGCAACGTCATCAGAACGCAAAGAATTATGGGTATGTTTGGCCCGTTTACATGGGCTGGTATAGCAGGCTAGTGTTCTGGCATGAAAATAATTAAAAATTAGCGTGAAAAACAGAATATAATCCTACAAAACGCAGCGGGCTAAAGAAAACATTATCGGACCATACCGCCTAAAACTAAATCCTAATGCAAAGACGAGATATGACGAGAAAATAAAGGGAATCAAAGGATTGGATCCTTAAGAGCAGAGCGACTGGTCAAGGGAGGTCAAACTGTTGCCCAACATCCAGCACCCATATTAAATATATAATATATATAAATACACACACACACACACACACATACACACACACAACTACATGATATTAAGTGTTAGTGCATACACACACTAAGTTTTCAGTAACTTCAAGTCGCTGCAGCAGGCCCAGGTCTTTTTTACAGATGGATGGGTCCAGGACCTGGAGATTGTAAAAGTGGGGCAGAAAACTGTCGTCCGTTCAAAGGTATCCTAATGTTTTAAGCACCACACTCCTCGCTCTCTCTCTCATCTATCTGCGTGCAGTCAGAATTCAACAAACCAGCGTGTGTGAATGAGTGTGTGTGTGAGAGAGGCGCGGGCGCGATCGAACAGTGGAAACATAAAAACATACTCCGTCATTTTGTTCATACAGGACATCTTTCAAACTGCAAAGTGTTTACTTATATTTGTGTACACTCACAATAAAACACAACATTGTGCTTTTGTCAAACTGTAAACTTGTCAAACTGTAACCTACAACTGTCACCCAACCAAAATCTCTCTCACACACACACACACACACATGCTGGTTTGTTGACATCAATATTTTGACGTCAAATTGACATCAATATTTTGACATCAAATTGACGTAAATTTTTGACATCAAATTGACGTCAATTTTTGACATCTAATTGGTCAATTTTTTTACATCTAATTGGTCAATTTTTTTACATCAAATTGATGTCAATTTTTTTACATCAATTTGAAGTCCACACACTGATGTCCAATTGATGTCGAAAAAATCCCATCAAATTGACATACTGTAAATTTGTTGACGTCAATTTGACGTCCGCATGCTGATGTCCAATTGATGCCAAAAAAAAAAATCAAATTGACTCAAAAAAACAGGTCAAAAATACAAATCAAACTGATATTTTTTCGACCACCAAAATAACGACACAAAACCAATGCAATGAAAGAAAAATACAAAGTTCTGTCATGAAACTCTAAGTGGGCAGGCTAATGGGTCCTTAACTCAACTGCTCGTAATCACATAATTATCTATTGGACACAAATGATTGGTTCCTGCTGTATTAGTAGCCAATGAGCTTGCATGCTCAGTCTTCAAATACATGAGTAGCATTTGCCTTAGCAGTGCAGCACGCTTTCAGAAACCCTCCACCTTCCCCAGCTCCACCTGTATAGATCTGCTACAGGTAATTTATGTACACTATATTGTATAGCAGCAGCATGTCTTACTTGCTCATAGCAGCATGTCATGTATGTATTGGCAGTAGCAAATCTCGTACTTGCTCTGCAGCAGCAGCAGCAATAAAAGCAGCAGCAGCGTAGCAGATGTATTCTGTCAAGGCCAAACATATCAACATTGTCATACCCATTACTCAGAGAGTTGTCATGACAGAACTTTTATTCAGCAAACTTCAAATTAATAATACAAATGTAAATAAAAACAAAACTGCACCTATCCTGATTGAGAACAAAGATCAATGACTTTCTGGCCCTTCTGGCATCCCATACCCCCATATCTGTCGCATGCTGATCGGAGATAGTTCTTTATGTGTATTTGATGATGTCAGATTATGTAAAGATTATTTTGGCTAAAAGTGGGTTACTCAGAGCCGGACTCTATCGGGTTTATAGTTAACCGAGACGGTGAAATGACGGCTATTGCTTGCTGGGAGGGAGCTGATTGAGACGCACCCTAGGACTAAGCTAACATTAGCGGACTTGAAAAGTTGCTACTACTTACATGTTTCAAGTGAATAAGCCATATTTAAGGTCGATGAATGATAGGCGAATGTTTGGATTTCCTTCCGTTAATGATCTTGCCCTCACGAACTGCATGACTTGTATCCAAGAATTATTAGTCACACACTAATTCTTCATTTCAATTTTTTGCTGCCATAAAGCCTAAAATTTCTGGGGTTTTCAGTGTGGTCTCAGACTTTTGGACCCCACTGGATGTACACCACCATTCAAAAGTTTAGGGTCAGTATGTTTTTTTTTTTTTTTTTTTGTTTTTTGTTAATTATTACTTTTTATTTAGCAAGGATGCATTCTATTGAAAAAAAAATTATAGACAACATTTTTTCATTACAACAATCTCTAAAATATTTTTGTTTTTTACTTTATTCATCAAATAATTCTGCTATTTTAATTTGTAATATTTCACAATATTACAGGTTACTGCATTTTGTTCAAATAAATGCAGCTTCTGTGAGCATATGAAGCTTCTTTTAGTTAGGGTATTACATATGCATGGAAACCTATACATTTTTCTCAGTATTAATATTTAAATCAGGGGAAAACAAATAAGGAACATCAAATTATTATAAGAGGCATCTCCATAAGCTTTAAGTGTTGGTCGGTGCTGCAGAGATGATCATGGACCTAAAACTGCCTCTCTTCATCAGACTAGCTGTGTCGAGAGCTTTAATGGACTTGCAGAGAGCTGCTAAGTAAAACGCCTTTATGAGCACAAGTACAAATGTTATGTTGATGGCAAACTCTCTCTCTCTCCCTCTTGCTTCCTCTATAAAGGAAAAAGCAAATTAGGAAAGTGCTGTGCTTGCATTTTATACATTGCATTGCCATTGCTTTGAGTGCTTTGTAAATTGTGTTCTAGCAATGATCTAGGTTAAGACATTTTTTTTTACATTGACCTGAAAAAGTAGTCTGTCAGCTGCTGAAAAATAGCAGACACTTCAGACAGAGTGCTGTTGTATTTCTCCACACTGCATTATTTACTGTAATGCACCAATACATCCACATTACTTTCAGTCCTCCATCCCCACACAGACACATACTTAAGACTTCTTTCAAATGCATTTTTGATTTTACAGCCCATTCTTTGTGCTCATTTGAAAGTGGGGCGGTACCACAAATATCTGTCAAAGGCAATTAACATAGTTGAATCCTGTTGCTCATAGTATGGTAATTTTACAATTGAACTGCAAGGCCGGAGATTTAACAAGTGAACTTGTACAGTCAAACCACTCGCAGGAATTAGAGCACTAGAGGCATGTATTGAAAATATGACTTCCTCCTGTGAACTCAGTTTATGTACTAAAAATGTATATCTTTAGTAGTTACGAATGAAGACTTCTTGTAGGCCACTGTTTTTTGTTTTTGTTTTGTTTTTTAATAATGGACTATCATACATTATCAACATTATGATATTCAGCATTGAGATTTATCACTTTATCAACAAAATTAAGGTATTCTTGAGTAGGAAAGTGTAACTCCAAAAAGTGTAAATGAATGCAAAAAGAAAAGAAAAAAAAAATCAAACGAGATCTCTTTAATATTTCAGTTGTTTTTTATAGACAACAATGACATGACATTGAGAGCATAGAGGCTTCCATCATTCCAACACACTCCCTTGGCAATTAGCACGTTTGGCGAAATGGTGGCTAATTCATATGAATTTGTATGATCTCATTTCTGAGATCAGCTGCTTACACCCCACTGATGGACAGGTTTAGCTGTGTTTTCTCACGAGATTGAGTTTGATTTTTCATCTAAGTAAAAGACCCTAGTAATCTCACATGTGTCTCTAGAGTTTCAAAAGAGATCTCAAGAATGTCTCAAACAGTTTTTTTATTTATTTTTTTTAATTTGCCAATATATACAGAAGTCTGCGAGTAGAACTCAAACATTTCTTAATTTCTTGCAAGATCATGTTATCTGAGCTACGTTATGTACCTTCTTTTTATAGCTCTATATGTATATGTCTACAAGTGTCTATATTTAAATTTAATAAGGAATTAGAAACATTTGAGACAAAGTTGATACTTATATGAAATATAAGTCTCCTGAGCTATGAAAAGAGCAACCTCTGAGCAATTAGATTTTCCTATTTTGTACACGATTCTTTAGAAAATGCTCAGAAAGCAGCTTACTGTTGTGTGAAATTTGACATTAAGAATCTTCCATGTTTGTCTGTTCTGCAAACCCAAGGGCTGCAAAAATGCAATGTTTAATTTTGCTCTTTTGCAAGTGCAAGGCAGAGTGGAAATCAGCTCATAACACTATTCGAAGCTTATCTGAATATGCATTAATCCAATTGTAGAATATGAATCAGCTATGTTGCTAGTTCGAGGACGTCAGTGAGGCTAATGCGAAAAACCAATTCAAATTATGATGTGGAGGACTTCATATTGGGTAGATTTTGACAGGATTAAATTTATCTCCTAATTTACACTGTGATAAAGTAAATGACTATTAAGGTGCCTAACCCTAACTAAACACCTCCCACAATGTTGATTATTATTATTATTATTATTTACATATTACCATGAATCACTCAAAACCATCAAAGAGAGAAATGAACAAAGGGGGCAGAAGAGGCACTTATTTGTAAGTCGCAGAAATCCCCATAAGAGCTTTGGCAGCTTCATACTTGCCACCACTGCTGTCATGTGATGAGTTGGCCTGTGTCTTTGTCAGCCATGGTTGAAAAAAGATTCATTCACAGATACAGCACTATGCAAACAGTCAAAGCTTTCCCTTTGATCCTCTTCAGAGGAGAGGAATATGTCTCTCTGGTGAGCCAACCCTTTCTGAATAATTTATTATTTAAGGTAAATAATGTGTTGCTGGAAGCCATCTTATGTCTGTATTATATATGTAGACCTAGGTCCCTTCAAATAAAATAAACGTAAAGTGATTACCCACAAAACAACCTCCCACTATACTGCTACTGATAAAGAAAGAAATCAATTTTTAAATTAGTTTTATTATTATTATATTACAATAATATTATGTTTTCCATATATAATGTTATTCACAAATTATTCATGGCTCTGGAGGATGACGTGGTTAGCCGGTAGATGGAAATACCACAGCGGGAATGATGGAGTAAGGACTCAGGGAGAAGCTGATGAAAGAAGGATCCAAATGACAACCCGAAGCCCAGTCATGATGAAGGCCCAAGGCGGAACCGATGGTGGGAGGAGCCAGTTTGGAGTCGGAGATCTGACCATCAGCGGTGGTGCCAGGAGACTTGGAGACTCAGGTAAAGCCGAGGAGACACAGAGACCAGGCAACACCGTAGGACCTGAAGGCCAAGGCAGAGCCGCGGTGATGAGCGGCCAGGCCAGAGTGCCGGAGGACTGAGGAGCAGCCGGTGGGACCAAGGACAAAAGTTAAAGCTGTATGAAAGGGTGGAGCCCGACGGAGCCGAAGGGGTGGTGGTGTGGAAGCAACTGGAAGTCTGTGATGCAGGCAGAGCGAAGACTGACCAAGGCAGAGCCGGAGGGACAAGGGAGCCCTGTGGAGCCACAAGGATGACAGGACCAGCAGATACATGATGTTTTGGGGATTACCTTTTTCAAATCCTCATTAAACAGCACAGAAGCCAGGCACAGCTGACCCTCAGCAGCGGGAGTATGGGCAGGGCTCCAATTAATCCCTTTGTACTCCACTAGGATGCCCACAGGGACAGACGATGTAGCCAGCTCATGCACCTGGTCAGACTTCCCAGGCTCCAGGGGAATGTTGTGCTTAGGCATAGGCTCTGGCACTGGCTTCGAGGCGGGCTTAAGCTCTGTGTCTGTGGTGGGCTCTGGCAGGATGTCCGTGATGGGCATTGCAGAGGGTTACTTGGACTCTGGGTCTGAGGTGTGCTCGGGGGTGAGGACGTACTCTGGGTGGATGGACCCTTGAACAAGAGAAGTGGGCATGCAGTTGGTGATGTCAAAGTCCTTTTCGACCACCCCCACTATCATGGGGGAACCCACGAGCCACAGTGCATAATCGATATATATTGCTGCAGCGTGCAGCTGGAGTTGCCTGCTGGCAGCAATATAAGGAAGAGGTCATCAAGCCCAAGAAGCAGATCGTCATTCCAGGAATGGAACCCCCTGAAATAGCTCCTTTATAATGTCCTCTCTGGATGGCGGCAACTAATGAATTACTAGAACTAAGGCAAAACAGTGACAATAAAAACTAACAGTGAATGTCCACTACAGCGACAAAACTTTGCTCAGTGCTGCTGACAATGCTAAAATACCTCTTCTTTCAGGTGTGTCTTTTACTCAGATGAAAAATCTGTGTGTTTAATCTGTGTTTATTTCAACACATGGGCAAAATAATCATCACAGATACAAGTGATTACAGTTGGAAAGAGGAAAGCGGACTAAATCCAGCATAAACTCCCACACAATCTGCATATTTTTAAAGGCTCAAGACTCAAGTCACTACCTGAACCTTACAGCGATTGGATGCTGCCCATGTTTTTCACTTGATAAGTTGAGAAGTGTCCAACATTTTGAAGCTCTCAATGCTTTCTCCAGTCAGTTGTAAATCCCATAATTAACACAGCGTGTGAAGCTCAACTTCCATAGGAATGAATTGAAAACGCTTGCTCTGCTCTACTTGCTCCATGCAAGTATGATCATGTGACTAATTATAAACTAAATTAATTAATTCTGTAAAGTCTGATCATGGTCCTTGATTTATAGGGTGTTGTTTTGGTATCATCCTCTTTAACCTTTGGGAATTTCTCTGGCTTTTTAGCTTCTTTTTTTTTTTTTTTTGCTTAGTTGCAGTTCTTAAAATGCAATTCTGCCTCCAACCTAATCTTCCATGTAGTAATGAATAAATAAATCTCCTGGGCTGTGATAACTTGATGATTATGCCAGAAAGTGTTCTCTTAATAGATCTTTGTTATTACTTGCATTTTGAAAAAAAAAGAAAAAGAAAAAAAGAAAACTTTAGTAGTCCAAGGAGTTAAGCAAACGTCTGCTAAGCGACCAATACACACGGAAAACACGTTCCTTTCCATGAGATGTGTGAATGGCATATATTTTACTCTGTCGAATACTCCCTTGTGATTTGACAGTGTCAAGGGTGCCATGGGAGAAGGGAAACATTTCCACATCCCATCTCTCTGCAAATAGCAGGTGCCATAAACACAGAAGATTAAAGATTGCACTCATAGCTAAAGTGTGCATGCTGACTGCTTATTGTCTGCTGTTTAGATATTGCCAGAGGGTAGAAACATGACTTCTATGGAAAACCTGGAGTTCAGAGAGGCTTTTAAAAATCCACTGTGTGCGTATGTATTTGTTTATGTAGAAAGAATGAAAAAAGCATTTGTCTGTCTCCGTTTCCTGAGTCTTTGAAAGCAGGCTCTCTGAAGATTCACATTCGGTTTCTTGGAAGCCAAATGTGTCAGTTTTCAAAATATACTTTTATGTCTTCCGGTGTCATAAAACAGAAAATGAGATTAAATGTATCGTACAGTCCCATGTAACGTCTTGTCTTTGTTGAGCCAGAAATTAAGTGTCATGTTCATTTGAAGGTTCTATCACAAAAATAAAGAGGAAAAACTATTATGGCATTTCTCAGTTATGAGACTGTAGATGAAAACCTTGGATGAGTTCTTGGAAACATCATTGAACTGTCACAAAAAATTACACTAATGTGTAACTCGGCAAAACTAAAATGCAACAGTTTTACTGAAGGTTAGAGTGAAACCAATCTTCATTAAATTCAATTTCAACATGCTCTTATTGTAAGGAGAAACACTGTAAGAGAAGCTCCTCATTAATATTTTAATATTGCAGAGAAAATCATCCATTTGACTTAGAGGTTAGTTTTGATTTAAAACTGTCATAAGTTCCATGAGGCTTTTGTCAATGTCTGGGCCCTCTGAAACAATTTTCAACTTTTCTAAGCTGTGGCTGTGATACTGATAAAGCTTTTAGCTTGGAATCCCCCAGTGGACTGCAGGACACAGAGGTGAGACATATTGACTGCTAAACTCTACCTGTTGGGAAGCAGTTTGTTCTGATTGAGTTTCCACACACTCTCTTACACACATATGCGAGTCGCACTCTTCAAACCCAGCACAGATGGAAGAGCAGCTGTAATCAGTGACTTGGAAAAGGTGCCTTGTTGACGGGGTTTGATGTTTGAATCCCTTGGTTTCGCCCGGCAGAGAAAGAATCTATCGCACAGCTTTTTTTTTTTTTTTTTTTTCTTGCTTTTTTTTTTTTTGCTGCTTCATCTTTTCGTGAAAGAAAGTCCACTTGTTCACAGGCAGTAACACATTTCAGGTATTTTTCAAGAAGCGGGAAACAATGAAAAAAATGTGAGAGCTTTTAGGGACAGTGATATGATTGGTCAATCAAATAGACTGTATCAAATAGCACTTGGCTAATTTAATTCATTTGCATAGACATGCTTGTTAGCAAAACAAATTCGGCCCTTGCTAGGGCAGGGGATCTATCATCCACAGCCAAAGCAGCAGATGTTGGGAAGCAACACCTTTACTTGCATATCAAAGAAGCTGGCTTATAATTCACAGAGTTTGTACAGAGTTTGTTTTGGAGCCAGACAAAAATAAAACATTTTGTAAACATTATTTATTGCAAAACAATTCACACACTGCATATTACCTGCAATTTTGTGGCATCACTTTAATGGCAACTAAAAAATCCACATGCACTGACTGATTGCACCAGTTCTACACTTTTAATCTTTTATCTACATATGAGTACTATGTTCAGGTCTGATATACATCAATATGTATGCTGTTCGAGAGGCGTTTTGGGTATTGTGTTACATGTTTTTAATTGTTTGATCAATGTTCTTGCAAGGCCATCTTTGGATATCACCTGCAACAAGACTGATTTAGCTAAAAATTCTGAATTTTAATCCTAAGGTAAAGTAAACTACAAGAATTCCATACATTTTTACTGAAAAAAAAGTTATAGCAAGCAAGTTATATACAGATGAAAAGCTTTGTGCAAACACATACTTTTAAGAAGCTCATTTTTTCCCCCTCAGGTTCCATTTTTCTAATTTTTCCTGGAACTGGTGCAGTTTCTAGTGCTATTGTTTGTATTTACTTAACGTCTAGTGTTTTTTGTTGTTGTTTTTTTTTTTTTTTTTTTTCAAGGCTGATCTGTGAACTTTAATTTCCTGTAATTTCTGTTCATAGGCAGACCCAGACAACAGTTAATATTCATACTACAGGATATCAGTGAATATGATATGGTCTCTTCCAATATCATGAGATGGAAAAATTTCCTCTTTGACAAGTGTCTCATCTCAGAGATTGAGACGTGTGTGTGTGTGTGTGTGTGTGTGTGTGTGTGTGTGTGTGTGTGTGTGTGTGTGTGTGTGTGTGTGTGTGTGTGCGTGCTTGTTTTTGTGATTTATGAGGACACAAATTTGTATAATGACATGGGTATTACACTGGTATTACGACGTAAACATGAAATATGAGGACATTTCATGAGTCCTCATATTTAAAATAGCTTTAAAAACATCCTAAACGTTATTAAAAATGTAAAACTGCAGAATGTTTTCTGTGATGGGTAGGTTTAGGAGTAGGGGTAGTGTAGGGGGATACAATATACAGTTTGTACAAATCATTACGCCTATGGAATGTCCTCACTAAGATAGCAAAACAAACCAGTGAGTGAGTGTGTGTGTGTGTGTGTGTGTGTGTGTGTGTGTGTGTGTGTGTGTGTGTGTGTGTGTGTGTGTGTGTGTGTGTGTGTGTGTGTGTGTGTGTGTGTGTGTGTGTGTTTGTAGAAAATACAGTTTGTTCAGTATAAAAACCATTACGCCTATGGAATGTCCCCACAATTCACAAAAACAAGTGTTTGTGTGTGTGTGTGTGTGTGTGTGTGTGTGTGTGTGTTACTTATTAGAGATATTGTGGCGATGTAAGCTCAGCCATGATTTTCTCGCCTTCCAGCACTGCATTTACAGCAAATTCACACTTTAGGATATCTGCACTTGTTGAAGTGCTTGCTTGCTCGCTGGGAGCCACATCTGTTCCCGCATCACAAGGTCACTATGCTCCATTATTTGCATATAGTTCTGAAGGAGAAAATATGATGTGAGCATTGCTTGACAAACATGTCATGTTTTGTGTTTGAAAATGCATGATTTTGCACATTCCCCCTTTTGTACGATAAGAAACCAATAACTTTGATTTATTTTATGCATTATGAAATGTAAAATGAGTCATGCAACACACTGATTCCTACAGATGATTGATGCTATCAGAGAACAGTGTTTGTGTAGATGTGCACATACGCATTTGCTTGTGTTCTTTATGTATGTGATAAGGCCATGCATGTCTGCATTTCCTTACTCCTACACATCATTGTTTCTTCTTATGCTTTTCATTCAAGTCATCAAATGCAATGTTTTACTGGACTGATGTGATTATGAATGCTTTTAAAGAAACATAGCAACCTTCAACCATTGTATACTGAATAAGTTGCATATAATAAGCAAAGAATGTTGCTTCCCAGTCCTTCATTTCTCTTTTTTTTTTCTCATGTTTATTCCAATCTATCTAAACACTTAGATTATTTTATTTTATTTATTATTTGTTGAGCCAGAATAGTTCTATGTTAAACATGGGGTAATATCATTATAAAATGTAAAACTATATGTGAAAATATAAAGGCTCACTCACTGGTCTGTTTAGCTGCTTTTTGTGTCATTGCATTTCATAGCATGTGCTATGAAAACACAGGCCAAAAGCAGGAGATTAACAGCTCTAGAGGCAAAATTACTCATATGTCCGCTTCTTATATCATCAAAGCAGACCACTTTGACCTTTAACTCCAACATGATGACAGACAGTATGAAACTGGTACTGTCGGTCTCCGTGGACATGACCCCTCTGCCCTCAAGCTGTGACATGTTAGCAATCATCACACTCCAGTAAACACAAACTGCCTGCTCTTTGTGTATCCAATGTGGGTGTTTGTGTTCTATGGACGAGCTGCTGTGAATCCTGTATACATGAGAAAATTTTAATACAATGTAGAGACAGACATAAAGCAGTTTACTGTTGATATACATGACATTTAAGCTGTCTGCCGCCAGGGCCTAAAAGTAACACTCGCCAAGAGCCAAATGTGAGTAAAAATCGGTGATGGCGAGTGTATGAAACTGTGCAAAAAGACAGGAAAGGGAACTGAATACTGAATTGAGCTCTCTTTCATGTCTTGAACAGACAAATTCACACAAAATTATGTAAAAAATACAAATGCCCGTCTTGGCGAGTATCCTAGTAAACACAGATGGTTATCGCTAAAGTGAACATAGTCGAGAAAGACAATGTATGTGTACAGTATCAGTATATTGGATCTGTGTATTGTCTTAAATTGAGAGCATCCTAATATTCCTTCTGCTGTCTGTTTTTAATGTTAATCAAACAAAGAAAAAAATCTGTCATGCTCTTAACTGTAATACTTTTGTAACTTTATTAAGGATTAATCTATATTTAATTTATACAGTGAAGACTATATGCAGTGTTATTATGCATTTGATTACTTTATTCAATTTCTACCTGAAAAGTACTGTAGACCTACCTGAAAAACCTGAAAAGCACTGTTTTTTTTTCTTTCATTTGTACAGTTGCAAGAAAAAGTATATGAACCACTTGCAGAATCTGTGAAAATGTTAATAATTTTAACAAAATAAGGAAGATAATACAAAATGCATGTTATTTTTTATTTAGTACTGTCCTGAGTAAGATATTTTACATAAAAGATGTTTACATATAATCCACAAGACAAAAAAAATAGATGAATTTATTAAAATAACCCCATTCATAAGTATGTGAACCATTGATTCTTAATACTGTGTGTGGTTACCTGATGATTTACGACTGTTTTTTTGTTTTGTGATGGTTGTTCATGAGTCCCTTGTTTATTCTAAGCAGTTAAACTGAGCTCTGTTCTTCAGAAAAAAATCTCCAGGTCCTGCAGATTCTTCAGTTTTCAAGCATTTTTTGCATATTTGTACCCTTTAAAGCAGTGACTGAATGATTTTGAGATCCATCTTTTCACATTGAGGACAACTGAGAGACTCAAACACAACTATTGAAAAAGGTTCAAACATTCACTGATGCTCCAGAAAAAAACATTTATGCATTAATAGACAGGGGGTGAAAACATTTGGAATTTGAAGATCAAGGTATATTGTATTTAATTTGTCTTCTGGGAAACATGCAAGTATCTTCTGTTGCTTCCGAAGGGCAGTACTAAATGAAAAATGATATTCAAATGAAATAAGAAAAATTTGGACCTCTTCATCCTGTTCAAAAGTTTTCACCCCCCGACTCTCAATGCATCATGTTTTCTTCTGGAGCATCAGTGAATGTTTGAACCTTTTTTAAAAGTTGTGTTTGAGTCTCTCAGTTGTCCTCCATGTGAAAAGATGGATCTCAAAATCATTCAGTCACTGTTGTAAAGGGTTCAAATATGCAAAAGATGGTGGAAAACTGAAGAATTGTTGGGACCTGGAGATTTTTTCTGAAGAACAGAGCTCAGTTTAACTGCTCAGAATAAACAAGAGACTCATGAACAACCATCACACAACAAAAAATCAATCATAGATCATCCAGGTAACCACACACAGTATTAAGAATCAATGGTTCACATACTTATGAATGGGGTTATTTTAATAAATTCAGCTATTGTTTTGTCTTGTGAACTAAAGGTAATCTTTTATGTAAAATATCTTACTCAGGACAGTACTAAATAAAAAATAACATGCATTTTGTATGGTCCCTCATATTTTGTTCAAATTTTGCACAATTTCACAGATTCTGCAAGTAGTTCGCATATTTATTCTTGCAACTGTATATTTGTTCTATTATATTTATTTGTTCTATTGCTTGTTGTAATTTGATTATTTGTTCCTTTTTTTGTTTACCAATTAATTGACTTTAATAATGTTTAAAAATATATATTAGTTAGGCTAGTAGTAAAAATTAAATTAAATTAATTGAGTGTCTCTAATTACTGGCAGGTGTAGCAAAAAGATAGTTTTAGGCCCTGACTGCAACTATTTTATCTTTCTTATTGTTGCCTTATATTTGTCATGGGATTCAGAGGTGGAGACTGTAGATGAACTCAACAGCCAGGATTTTTGTGAGGAAACGCAGGTAAGTATATAGATGATAGATGAAACAAGTACAACACTTAACTTGAAATGAACAGTTCTTTGTTGGAGGTGAGACAAACACACGAGGAGACCAACCTGAGGGAGTAAGCACAGCAGAGCAACAAAGGAGCAGATAGGCTTTGGAGAACAACAATGACTCGACAATGGAAAAATCCAAGTAAATATTTCCAACAGTTAAGACCAATACAAGCGTCTGAACAGTCTTTGGTAAACAATGACGAGACCAGACAAAGAGTGTGTGTGTGTGAGCTGAGTAGAAATGCTGTCCTTGATGAGTAGGTAAATGATGACTCGGTGTGTGCAATTAGAATGCAGGTGAGAGTAAACGATTTGTGTTTGGAGAGGGGGAACCCGGTGTGACTGTGTGTCATGATCACAAGTTGGAGTGCCCTAGTTAGCCACTAGAGGGCACTCCAACCCGGACAGTAGGCTTGTTCGAGATGCATCGGCGCTGCGCAGACTGATCAGCGAATGACATCAAAGTACCGTGAGAGCAATTGGAGACCAGACGACTCCTTATGCTTTTGAATCGCTCTCGCGGTACTTTGATGTCATACACCGATCAGTCTGCGCAGCGCCAATGCATCTCGAACAAGCCTAATTGCTTCACCACTTTTGGACTTCATTTCCCATAAACCACTTCCCGGACTCATTATCCCGTCATTGCATTCAGCTGTTTTGTGTTTGATCATTTGTGTCTGTCTATTTATACCCTGTTTGTTTTTTGCTTTTGTTATTGAGGTTTTATTTACGGTCACTGGCTTCTCTGTTTGTTTTTCCCTTGTTTTTGTATGGACTGTTTTGTGGATTTTGACCCTTGCATGTTGGATTACGTTTCTGGATTACCCCATTAAAGCTGCACGTGGATCTTACCTTCTTGTCTCTGTGCCATACGTGACACCGTGACATCATTGTCTTGAAAACTGCACTTAAACTACAACTATTTCAGCATGGTTATGTCACACACTCCACATGTTGCAAACTAAACCAGGGGGTTAGGGATTAGTTGGTTATCTGGTCCTTCAGAAGGAATGACTAATTATTTGGATCAGTATAAAAAAAAACATGATAACTCTAATAATGACTGAATTCATTGTAAGTTTTTGAGGTTTTTGTAAAGTATTGGATAGTAATAACTCAAGTGTTACTACATCCTTCAGAAGGAACTACTAATTATTTGGAACAGTATTCTAAAGTGAAAAGAATGATAACTCAATAGTAATGACTGAAGTCATTGTAAGCTTTCGAGGTTTTTTAAGGTTAGTAATCTTTCCAATGGATTTGGTAACATTGAGTCATTACTAGTGGGTTACCATGATCTTCACATAGAATACTGATCCAAATAATTAGTAATTCATTTAGAAGGATGTAGTAACACTTGAGACATTACTATCCAAAACCTTAAAAAAAAAAGTTTACAATGACTTCAGTCAATATTAAGAAGTTATCATGCTTTTTACTTTAGAATACTGATCCAAATAATTAATAATACCTTCTGAAGGATTTGGTAATACATGAGTCATTACTAGTGGGTTACCATGATCTTCATTGTAGAATTAATTATACATTATGCATTATTCACATTAATTATTAACCTGTATTTAGTAGTTCTCCAGGAGGTACGAAATGATTAGCTAATTGATTAGCTAATAGTCAACGATGCTGTAACTATGCAACATGTCACATGGTCTGTCATATGACATTTACAGCTGAGGTGATTGGCCTGAAATGTTTCCTGTGTCAATGAAAAAATGACACCAGTAGCTCTCTCCTTGAATTAAACACATTATTTTATTTATTTTTTTATTTGAATTAATAAATATTTCAGACTTAATTTATAGTTCCATCTGTTTTACTTTACAAGATAATATGATGCAGAGTCTGATGAATACTAAAAGTGTTCTGCATTACAGTGATGCATAACAGTTAAAGAACTTAAGTGTTTTGTTGTGAAAATGTCCAAGAGGAAGTCAAAACAGTGCTCAAAGCCACAGCTGTGGTCTATCATTGTGTCAAGGAGTTTAGATTACATTATTTCATCAAAGCTTCCAAGGTTTAAGAGCCCTTCAGATGCCCCATTTAAAAAGAGCGACAAGATCTGTTATTAGTGCACAACCTAATCCTTACAGCGCAGAAAGAAAGAGAGAGAGACTGAGAGAAGAGAAGAAAAATCACACATCTTTTAGAAATATCTTAAGGCTCATTATCTGGAAGTGTCATTGGGACTTCAAGTCAGGATGAGATGGAGTTCAAATAAATCCTTGTGAGGTCTTGAGCTGATGAGCCTCTCTGATACACACATTTACCCATTTCTCTTTCTCTCTACACGCACACACACACACACACAATTTTGCTCATTCCCACTTCCCATTTCTCCTTATATTTTGAAGGATTTACTTCCTTGTAATCTGTTTTGGTTAAATACACAGGCAGTAAATAATCTGTGAGGTATTTCTAGGACAGTTGAAGTGTAATGCATTCCCATTTATACCATGTATAAAGGTGCAGTCACATTAGCAAAGGTCTATTGTCAATAATGTAGTGTTCTATGAAGCACAGCTCACTCAAAAGTCACTTTCAAACCAAGCAGCTTTATGTTGATTAATGCGGCGTATATGTGTAACCAACTTGATTCCATTTCAAAATCTTTTGCCCTCACACGAAATTCCAAATTGCATGGATTCCTATTAAAATTACTAGTTTTCCCCTGTAAAAATTTGCCTAACAATAGTAAATGTCACCGCATCTTAAAGCCCAAAGTATACTTTAGATTTAATGCAAATGACACATGCGTACAACAAAAAGCATAGCCTTTGAAAGTATAATCCATTTGAGTTCATCTCAATCCAGCCTGGTCTCATTGTTTATACTTATAACTACGTAACTTTCAAAGACACAAAACGTACATTTTTGTACGTTTATAAAGGTGCTAAAACTACAATATTGACATATTTATAGCACTAAAATGTAATAATACTTAAGTTTTTTCAATGAAAAAAATAAAAAAAATTATGAATCTTTCATGTCATAAAGATGTATGTATAATTTCCCTTTTATTGATTTGTATATAAATGTATGATCCCTAAACACAAATTTGGGGAACCTGTAAGGACAGTAAGGACCCTGGCTCACTACACATTGAAATTCTGATGGTGACATTGTGACCGGTCCTACTCAACAAACTCTGAGCGGGATTCAAACAGAGTCTCCGGCATGGGAGGCTAAAGACCGCAGTCTCTAGCATTAGTTGCTAGCATGCATCTTAAGCAGGGGAGTGAGGTTTATTCGCACGGATCTTACAAACTAGCCTCCATTACAACATGATAGCATCTTCTTTGTACAACATCACTACTGGTATTTATGAAAAACAACAGGACTTTTTTTTTTTATGTTACCTAGTGATGTATGTTAATGTTGAAATATTTAAATAACTGTTTGTTGTTTCAAAACATCTATCATGTGTCATTATGTTTGTTGGGTTAGCTTGTGTGATTGATGTTTTGTGCTTCAGAACTTCTGTTAAGAGAAGTTCTCTCTCTGAGGTCATAAGAAATTCCAGGATGTCCTTCAAAAAAGAGTAGAAGTGTAAACCTGGCATCCTGGCCAAATTTGGCCATTGTCCTCCTAATCATCCCCATAGATATGTGACCCATGCTGGTCTCAATGAGCAAATTTTCAAAAATTAGTTATTGTCATTTTCAACAATTTAATCTCTTCAAAAAACCTTCAAAATGATGTATGATATGTTGGTATCAGAGAACAAATGACTGAGCTACACCTATTTGAAGTCGATAGAGTCTGCAAAGTCAATTTTGAGAAAAATCTTAAAGTTTTCTGAAGGTTCTGAAAAAAAATCACCTAGCAACCATTCAATAAAATCCCTGTTAATAACACCTAATTTGGCACACACATTGTCAAAACCAAATATCTATAGGAATACATATATATACAGTGTTGTGAAAAAGTGTTTGCCCCCATCCTGATTTTTTATTTTTTTGCATGTTTGTCACACTTTAACGTTTCAGATCATCAAACAAATTTAAATATTAATCAAAGATAACACAAATAAACACAACATGCAGTTTTTAAATGAAGGTTTTTATTATGAAGGCTAAACAAAATCCAAACCCACATGGCCCTGTGTGAAAAAAGTGCTTGAACTGCAGGCCTCACTTGCCTCAGTTAAGGTCAGTGTTCATGACTCCACCATAAGAAAGAGACTGGGCAAAAATGGCCTGCATGGCAGAGTTCCAAGACGAAAACGCTGCTGAGCAAAAAGAACATAAAGGCTCATCTCAGATTTGCCAGAAAACATCTTAATGATCCCCGAGACTTTTGGGAAAATACTCTGTGGACTGATGAGACAAAAGTTTAACTTTTTGGAAGGTGTGTGTCCCGTTACGGCTGGTGTAAAAGTAACACAGCATTTCAGAAAAAGATCATCATACCAACAGTAAAATATGGTGGTGGTAGTGTGATGGTCTGGGGCTGTTTTGCTGCTTCGGGACCTGGAAGACTTGCTGTGATAAATGGAACCATGAATTCTGGTGTCTACCAAAAAAATCCTGAGGGACAATGTCCGGCCATCTGTTCGTGACCTCAAGCTGAAGTGAACTTGGTTCTGCAGCAGGACAATGATTCAAAACACACCAGCAAGTCCATCTCTGAATGGCTGAAGAAAAACAAAATGAAGACTTTGGAGTGGCCTAGTCAAAGTCCTGACCTCAATTCTACTGAGATGATGTGGCATGACCTTAAAAAGGCGGTTCATGCTCGAAAACCCTCCAATGTGGCTGAATTACAACAAGTCTGCAGAGACGAGTGGGCCAAAATTCCTCCACAGCGCTGTAACAGACTCATTGCAAGTTATCGCAAACGCTTGATTGCAGTTGTTGCTGCTAAGGGTGGCCCAACCAGTTATTAGGCCATGTGGGTTAGGATTTTGTTTTCCCTTCATAATAAAAACCTTCATTTAAAAACTGCATGTTGTGTTTACTTGTGTTATCTTTGATTAATTAAATATGTTTGATGATCTGAAACATTAAATTGTGACAAACATGCAAAAAAATAAAAAATCAGGAAGGGGGCAAACACTTTTTCACACCACTGTGTGTATATATATATATATATATATATATATATATATATATATATATGTATACTTCAATATTTTGAAGAACTGTAATTCTGTGTATATGTGTATATCAGGATCGAGCGCTGTCTGAGATGTTTCCGTGTGCACGCTTCAGGTCTGTCAGTCAGCGCGAGTAAGATCGATTTGTTTACATCAGCATAAGTTTTAAAAATCACATTTCATTGTTTCAGACTCATACCATCAAAAATTTGCTTTGAATATTCACAAAGTTGGAATACTGCACTTTAAAACGAAACCAAACTTGGACTAATAAGGAAGTTGCTGAGGGGAAGCACGAGTGGTGAAGCGAGCAAAGATACACATACAAATAAAGATACTTTTAGATGTTTAATTGCTATTTGAAGCATTTGGATTGCTAGATGAGGCCTTAATGAACTTCGATCAAAATTGTCATTTTTGACTTGTTTTGCCATAATTAGCCTGTTCGCATTCCGACTCATTTTGCCAGCACGGGTCACATATACTGGCTGGCTTCATCTGTCTCCTATCCACCAAGAAGCTGGTGTGTGGTGGGCATTCTGGTGCAATGGCCGCCGTCGCATCATTCAGGTGGATGCTGCACATTGGTGGTGGTTGAGGAGATTCCCCCTTCCATATGTAAAGTACTTTGAGTACAAATGTAACAAATTATTAAAACACATGAACAGGTTTAAGGTCGCACACAGATCTTTGGGCAGCCATTGCAGTCATTGCCTCTTTAAAATCCTCTTACTGAGACCACAGTTTATTCAGCTCATTCACTCATTCAGTGTGATGATTTGCTCTCTTCTTTTAGATTAAAAAGTAATAAGGGACCCAAATGAATTGATTATTTCAGAATCCAGTCGTGTGATCCCTGAAAGGAAAAGCTTCATGGGTAATTAAAAGTCCATCAACATGGCTCATTCTTTAAAAGACAAGAGACAAGGAATACACACCAGAATACAAAGGATCTCGAAAGGTACCAATCAAATGCAAATCAAATCAAAAAGTGTTAATGTTATGCTAACTTTTGGTTTCCCAATATCCCACGGTTTACTCAAAACCATAATTGCCTTTTATGTGGTCTCTCCAGAGCAGCGACTGTGGTGGCCGAAAAGCGCCGTCTGACATGTGTACCTCATTGAATTCAGTTTTGTTCCATTAATAACATAAGTGCTTTTGGGAGGGCCGTGCGCATGGAGGCCAATTGTTAAAAACAAATTTTTGTTGAATGGTGTGGTCGCATGCTAATTAGCCCCCTTTTACTACCAATCACTGTGCAGATGGAAAGGCAGAGTTGCATTCATGTTGTAATTATCTGGTGACACAGAAAGGTGTTGGGGGTTTTTGTGAGATCCCTTATTGAGGATTTGTTCAGAATTCATAATGGGCCACTGGTCACGTTGGTGTCACAGCAAACAAAAACTTGGGACAGCAAAAATATAAGGCACAAAAAAAAAAAAAGAAACAAAAGCGACATAAACACAATTAGGCGTTTGTGATGTGTTTACTGTCCTAATGCATTTAGAATAGGACTCAGAATCCCCATCCTCATTATGGGTGGATTTGGGGTCATGGAGTCAAAGAGACAAAACAAATGGGAATGGGAGGATTGGTTTTGTTTATAAAGATGGAGGAGGAGGGTTCGGATTTAGCACAGGCAGAATAGTGATGACCTGTGAGGTACATATGGGAAACCACTGCTGACCTAGACATTTTTATGAAACAATTTGAAGAGGCCTCAATAGAGACATTCTGTGGGTTGCAATCTCGAAATAATCACTTCATAATTGAAGCATTAACATTCATGTGTGTGAGTTTGTGTGAGGGGTGACTATTCCATATGCCACATTCCAGATAAAGGTCCAAATCTCATTCAGTCTCTGCTGTTTCGAGTAGCACAATTAGCCAATCATGGATACCCTTCATTAGGTTGTTTTTGCAGTTACCATGGCAACAGGGCACCTGTTGCTGGCAAACTTTCCTTATGAAATACATTTCCTTGATGGTTAGAAACACTGAATGAAAATAAGTGTTCAGCTCATCATACATTTAAAGGTACCATGTTTTGACCATGTGTAATTTTATATTCCTAAATCTGGAATTACAGTGAAACATAAAATGATGTCCCTGACAGTTACAGTTATAGCACTAGCCAAGACATCTTGTGTAGCGATTAGTATCATATCATTATCAATAATGATTAATTGCACTTACACTCTCTATTATTTAACAAAGTCTACCTCCAATTAGTCCTGACGAGTATCGCCATTTTGAGTTAGTATGTGACATAACACACACATGATCTGTATTTCTACAGTTTTCTAATGTATATTGTAAACACCCCCATTTACACTACGAACTTCATATGAATAGGCTGTCTACATTTCACTGTTGCTTGACAGGGAGTGAAATACATAATAAGGACACAAATCATTCATGCTTCCCAAACCCCCTTCATCTAATGACTTTAATGACAGTTAAAGAGATACTTTAAAATGACAATTAAAAAGATAGGTCATCAAAAAATTACAATTCTATCACCATTTACTCACCCAGATGTAATTCTAAATCTGAAATGTCTCTGTTCCTTTTTTTTTTTTTTTTTACATATATAATAGAAGTCAATGATCACCAAAACATTTGGGTAATATTATTCTTCAAAATATCTTCATTTTTCATTTGTGAACTGTCCCTGTTAGAAAAGTTGCTCTATTCTCTGCTTAGAACAGGGGCCTAAATGTGATGATACTGATTTCAGGTTTAAATACTTTCTCCTATAGCTTAATACAAATAGACAACTATAAGGAAAAACCATTGGTTGACTTCCCTATAAAGTGTAAACATTGTGGCTTTGTGACATTATTTACTGTTTGAGCATCCCGACCCTTACAAACAACAGAGCAAGGCCATCTGGTTGATCAAGCAATGGTAGACGGGGGTGTGTTTGGAAAACCAGTTTGAGCACAATCATTATTTTGGCAATTTTGTTAGGTTAAGTGTGAAAGACAAAATTACTGAGTAATAACAGACACCCCCAATTTTTTTTCATTTTCTTTTCTTTGTTCAGTTTTAATACTTAAGAGAGTCTTTAAAAGTGTTTTAATATTACTTGAATTTAAGTGTGTTCTATAAAATGCCTGTAGGTGGCGCATTACGCTAGAGTGATGAGGAAGTTATGTTCTGGCAAAAAATCAAAGCAATTGATCCGTGTTGATCTCGTAATTTTCAACAGGTATGTAAAATTGTTTTTATGGACCATCAGTATTGACACTTGAGATTCATAAATGTTCAATGATGATGTATGTCCAGTTTAAAAGTAATTGTCGAGTTTTTAAAAGATTATTTTGTTCGCAATTCAATCGATGCAATTTCCATGTGTAACTTAACTAGGAGATGTGAAACAATCACCTATATTTCCTGTGTGATTTTGATATATTTTCCATGTTGAGCTATATTATGTAGTGTTATGTTGAGTTTATTCAATGCATTTTTACCACGTGGAAAAGCTGAAATGTAAAATTTTGTGTTCCTTTGGGATTAAAGGTGTGTTTACACCATGTTGTATCGTAATTACGAGATTTCAACTTGTAAAAAGCGTTCACGTCCTAATTGAGCTAGTAATCACAGCTTGTAAGATGGGATATTTCTGAGAGCTACAACCTGTACCAGATGACCGCTGCAGATTCATTTAAGCGTTGATAGTGGTGCTGTGATATGGTGATTAAGTTCTCAAAGATAATATATAGTTAATAGTATTTTTCTAATATTATAAAATTGTATTTAATTCATTATATGTGTTTTTTGAGAAGTAAAGTCTGTTTTGTGCATTTCCTAAATTAATTATTTTCATTTGGCATACCTGCGTCATGACGTCATCGCACAATAAGTTGGTGCGCGCCTGTGATGTGCTTCATTCGTTGCAAATGAAGAGACGAGAAGCCATCACAGCAGACTCTATCTTCTTTCATTTTACTTCTTTCCAGGTAACTGCGAAGTAAACTGCACAAAACACACTTTCAGTTTCAGCATAAACACTGTCTAAAGTAAAACGAGCAAGTTGTATGTGTTCTAAGCTGTTATTTTGTAATTTACAAAAACTTGTCGTGAGTTCAGTGTGGTTGAGCACATGATTAGCATGTGCTCCGCGATTAGCGCGAAAGCCCGCCTATATTATAATGTTTATAATAGAAATATATATATATATTATTGTTTTAGCGTTATGAGCTATCTTCATTTTGCATACATGGTTGTTTAATTCATGGTTATTTGCGTTACATTTGACAATATATGTGACGAGTGAATTTCATATTCAATATAATGCATCAGAATGAACTGGGAATATTGTTCATCTTCTAAATGTATTTATTTTGACATAAATTTCATGTTATTATTTAGATAAAGGTTAAATACTAGTGATGTCAAATATATACACATAGAGAGAGATATTTAACATATGTTTATTATATATATATAATATATAAATGCGTTTGATGCTTGTCTGTGTATTTCAGGAATCTTAATCTTGTAAAAGAATGAGACATTTGAGTGTCACTTGGTGGATTCTGATGATGAGGAATGTTGTTGTTCATGTTTATACCCAGTCATTGTTGTACAAATGTACAAGTCATATATGTGCTGACCACTGTAATGTGACAAACTTTTGTTATATGCATTATTGATTCATTCGTTGCAAATGAAGAGACGAGAAGCCATCACAGCAGACTCTATCTTCTTTCATTTTACTTCTTTCCAGGAGTGTTACAGTGCCAGCTGCTTCAACTGACCTATTTTAAGCGCATTTTGGTATATCGCATAAAAATGTGCTAAAAGACACTTATGCGGTCAATTGAGACTTTTAAACTTTTTCCGATAAGAAAACCTGCACATAAACTACAATGAAAACACATTTACCAAATAAATTCCTCAATGTGCATCAAAAAAGACACGTGACTTTGCGATGGGATGGCATAACTGGACTAACCAGCAGACCGATCTCGTTGCAAAGCATCTGAAATGCTGTCTTGGTTGTTCTGAAATGGCTCAGCAAAGTCTGTCTTCAAAGTGGTTCAGTATAATTAACTCCCAGACCTGTCTTACACAGCAGACATCCGCTTAATAACTTTATTGAATTTCGTCTGCGCGCTCTGAGGCACAAGTAATTTATTATATACGAAATTATTAGCCTATTAGCCTGCCTCTTCTCGGTCACTTGTCTCATTTGTTCCAAATATTGCTTGTATTGCACATAATTTTAGCAATTCCTGCATGTTTTGCACTTATACCAAAAGCGTGTGCGCCAATGTAGCCGCCTCTCAAACAGCTTGTGTTATGAGTACCAAATTGACTTCTTTTTCATGGCTTATTGCACTTAAACAGTCAAATACATGCAAAATTGTGTCAAAATTCCCGTCTTGCCAAGTATTCAGGTGAACACAGTTAGTTTTGGAACATAGTTGAGAGAAAATGCATGTTATGTAATAATATATTGGATCTGATACAGGATTGCTGCTGTCTGTCATGATAATCAAATAACAAAAGACTAAACAGAAAATCACTCATTTTACTTTAATTTCTATAGTATTCCTTTCCTGAATATTATTGTTAGAGCCACCTGAAAAAATTAAATCCATGTTTACTTCATTTGTCTCTTTATTCTATTGTATTCATTTGTACTATCATTTGCCGTTTTAATTGTTCTTATTTTATTACTGACTGTTTTCTTGATTATTTTTTTATTTTTATTTTTTGTAAATGTAGTTCAGTGATTTAAATAAAGCCCCCCTGTGCTATGTAAGCTGTTACAACAAAATTACCCAAATTATCAAAAAATTGACATAACAAATTATCTGTATGGCAGTCTATATGGCAGTTTTCACCATGGTATCGAAAATGGTATTGTATTTTTTAAGGTATCATATCAAAGTTAGAAATTCCACTATCATGACAACATGCCAACAAGCCACCCACAACCAAACCATAAGCTCAACTCTTCAACACAATGATAACCATAAAAACTTCAACATATAACAGAAACTCTTTTAAATATAAAACATAACTGAACATTGAACAGTAAGAGGTATTTCCCTTCACTCAAAAACACATAAAATCACAATTAATTTCTTCATTTACTCTCTTGATCCAGTCATATGCAAAGCGTGCTAGGAACTAAAAATCATCTGACCATTTTCAGTTAAATGCAACAAAAATCATTCATGTAATCCCAACACAAATGGATTAAGTAAACTTCAATTTTACATGTATTTAAGTAGATTGAACACAATGAAATTAAGTTAGGACAAAACGGTCTAATTAATGGTGTATAAGGGTGTATTCACACCAGGAAAGTCTACTAGTTCACTTGCTTTGGTCCGGACCAAATACAATGTCGTTTTTTTTTTTTTTTTTTTTTTTTTGGTGCAATTTGCTTTCACACTGCCCTTTTTGCAAGTGAACCAAAACAAAACCACACATGTGCTAAGGTCATCCATTCATTGGACAGAAATTCTCAAGCAGACAACCGTACCATAGTTTGTTTGGAACCAGACCGAGACCACCTCTTCAGCTGCCCCATAATCACAATTTGTGTAAAAAGGAATACAAGTTATTGCTGTTGTACTGCCTCTAGTGTTCATTTCAGCTCAATACTGCAGTGAATTGCATGTATAGGTGTGTTTTTGGAGTTTTGTAAAATGTAGGTAGTGGCACTTATTTCCAATGTGCCTAGGTTTGCCACTTTGAAGTTGTCTAATTAAAATGTAAACTAAAACTAGAGAAGTATAATTACCATGGGGGGATATTTCCACTCAAAGGTAGTGATATATGGTGGTGGTGGTGTTCTTCCTTTGCTGTAGGAAATGCCCTCAGACTCACTCCTCCACCTGCACCATTTTTATTAAGCATCCGGACTACTGCTATTGCGTTGTAGAATTTTAAACAGCCTACTAAATAAATTGTCAGTCTTGCAAAGGTTAGAGGAAGTAGCTTTTAAATGTTTCATCACGTATTTTGATTGTGGACACAGCCATAGCTGCTGTGCACCGTACATGTTAAGTCTTGGATGTGCCAAGCTCAATTTGTGCAGCCACTTTGAGCAGCTCTGAGAACAAGATCTCCCTGTTGTCTGCAGGAACTGTCCCTGGGGGTACATCTGTGTGTGTGTGAGAGAGAGAGAGAGAGAACAATGGGACTGCTTACTTGAGCATAATAATCTTCCAAATATGTCTAAATAGTAAGCTTTGTGCATATGTGACTTTCAAGCTAAGGGTTCAATTAAAGTCAAAGACAGTGATAAAGGGCAACACGTTTGTGCTCTTATTCGTAAAATAGAATTGAATCTGATGTACATATATCCACACAAATCTCACCAGGATTATTATCATTTTATTTTGTCAATTTTGTTGTTGTTTTTTGTAATTTAGTTTTTGCTTGCTTCCTTGCTAGCTTCCGGTTTTAAGTTTTTGAGTAATGAACATGTATTTTAGTTTAGTTTCAATTGTAGTATGTTAGTGTATTTATTTATTTATTTATTTATTTATTTATTTTTAGTGAAAATGCAGTTCATGAGTTTTCGTTATTATTAATAATAATAATAATAATAATATCAATGCTGCAAACCCTACTTTATTCAAAGACTTAGCTTTCTCTTTGTCTATCTGCCTGTCTCTTCAAAATGCACACAAACAAATATATACACGTTAATAAAGTCAAATAATAATATCATCCCGCTAGTCAAGCCAGATTAATGCAGCATTGCAGGCAATTATAATGCAAATATATGACAGCAGCATTCTAATACAAGCACATAGGTTGACAGGAACACAGGTGCCATACAGACAGCATTTCTGCAGTCCCACCGGTGATGTGCTTCAGTGAGGCGTGTCACAACAGTGTACTGCAACCACACAGAAAAAAGAAAGAAAAAAAACTTAACTGAATTGTAATTAATGAGCTCCAATAGTTGCATATTTAAATGGCTTGACCTCTCCTACACACTTCTGTTGTTCAGTTTCTCTCAGGTATACGAAGCTGGTTCTCTTTCTCTCTTTACCTCTGTGTCTTGTTTCTATGAATTTAAATGTCTGCTTTTACTCCCACATACTGTAAATGCAGGGTCCTGTTTTTTAGCATGTCTTCCCACATATCAACATTGTCTCTTATGTTCACTGGAGAACTTGACAGTGAGTTCAGAAAAAACAGTGCTTTTATAGGTAGAGACTTTTGATAAACTTGTCACAATCCCACACTTCATAGTCTTCAATAATTTGAAGGCGAGACCTATAAACATCAGTACTGCGAGTCAGACGCGCACTGAAGCCACAAACATAAATAGCTCTCCTCCATTTGGTTAAAGCAGGCCGTAATCATGATTGGTCATGTCAATTCATCGCTGGAAAATTTCTGCATGATTTGATGCTAATTAAAGATGGATGAGATTTGTGATTTATTTATAGGAGAAAGAGAGAGTGAGAGCGATAAAACATAAACAAGAGTAATGTGAGTGCCAAAAATTAAGTCTGCACAAACAGTGAGTGTGTGCATTAATTTACATTTGTGATGTTTGCGGTGTCACTTTCAACAGATTTGAATCAACTATATAAAATAAAGGGTGACTGGTCTAAACAGCTGTGCTACTTTTAAGCGTGAGATCTTATTCACTTATCCTGGTAATCCATTTTAGCCAGGCTCTAAACATGCTGACATAGTGATGCGCCAAGTTAATTGTTATTCTTTCTCGTGCATACACATCAGGGGCCGTATTCACAAAACATCTTAAGGCTAAAAGTAGCTCCTAACTTGCTGATTTAGGATAAACTCTTAAAAATAATGGCCGTGTCAGTCCTAATTTTAGGACTCCTAAATTTTTGCTCTAAGAGTATTTCACAAAGCATTTTAGTGCTAAAACTAGCTCCTAAGTCTGTAAAACGTTAGGAGTAGTCAAGAGGACACCTAACTCACTAAGACCAAATCACAAACAGTCCTAATCCACCCAAAGACACTGTACACCATGAGGCATAAATGCAATACATATTTTAATTTATACATTTGAATCTACGATGAGATGCCAAAAATAAATCTTTAATAAATAAATAAATAAATAAATAAATAAATATTGGCTGATTACCTGTGGCGATAGTTTTCACAAGTTCACACTTACAAATGATCGAATAGAGTAAAAAAAAGCATATTTGGCATGCTGTCCAAGGGGATTGAGGGCTCCGATCTTGGAATTTAGCCAAAACCCAAAGTTCAGAGAATGTGGAACAGGGTGGCGGAGGGATGCAGAAAACTAGGTGACTCAGATAGTTTATAAAACATCATTTTTTCCTTGAATTCTGCAATCTCTCGAGATGCAGACGTGTAATAGGCTGACAATTAACTGAGCATATACTTTTATTAATTAGTTATACTTTTATTTAATTAGTGACACTTAGCCTACTTTAAAACCTTTATTTGAATATAACATTTTTATTAAAAAACATGATGGAAACATGATACCTCATCTTACAATATTTCTATGATTAATTTGAGACAGTGACTCCTCCCCCATCAGCCAATCACTGTGGTAATAGTAAGAGTGATGACATCATCCATAGCAACGAGGTCAACCCCGCCCTTACTCTTAGCGTAAGACTTCTCTATTCCTTAGTAAAAGTTTGTCTCAGCAGCTTTGTGAATAGGTTTTAAGAGAAAACTCTTAGCTAAGAACTTTTACTGCTATTTAGGAGAACTCTTAGTGGTAAGATAAAATGTTTTGTGAATACGGCCCCTGATTTTCAAGTGTCCTTTGACCCACTTAAGTAGGACTTAAAGACATCTTTATATGTAATTTGGTAATTCTTTATATATATATATATATATATATATATATATATATATATATATATATATATATATATATATATATATATATATATATATATATATATATATATATAAGTTCTGCTGACATGCAACTTTTAATTTGACATTATTACAAAAATGCACATTTTAAAAGTATACTTAGTATAACTTTGCTGATTTTCAACCCGTTTTGTATTGTTACAGTGTAGGTTGTGATACATCATGCACTTGAGAAACAGTTTAGAGAGGAGAAATAAATCTACATATAAAATATTGGTCACTTTATGTGATAGTTATATTTATGGGATTTTTGTGCCTTTATTCAGAGAGGAGAGTAGAGAGCAGAAAGGAAAGCATTGGGTGGAGAGAGGGGGGCAGGATCGCCAAAGGACCTCGAGACGGAAATCGAACTTGGGTTGCGGTGAACGCATTTGTGCCATATGTCAGCACGCTAACCACTAGGCTATCGGCGCCGACATTGGTCACTTTCTAAACAATAAAAGCTAATAATTATATATAAATAAATCAGTTTTTACCGATTCAAATATGTTAGAAATGATGCATCGTGATACAAATGGCAACTTGTATCCGAGGTATTTTTTTTTAAATTGATGCATCGCATCATTAACATTTATGCCGATGCACCGATGCGATTCGGTGAATCTTACCATCCCTAATGCGTACTACTCATTTTAAATATTATGGTTATCGCCAATACCGGTATATTGTCACACCCTTACTTAACATAATATCAATATTTCATGTTTTGAATATCATAGTTATCGTCAATACCGGTATATCGCAACACCCCTAGTTCTCTGTGATGAGTAAGGAGTTGCTATGGCACCCCAATCTGATGCTCTCTTGCCAGGTCTACCTGGAGAACATTGCCATGTTTTCTAGGTAGAGCAAGCAGTTGAGAGGATGGGGTTCTCTCCTGAGGCCTCTCCCGGTCTTTAGGGCAGGATGCTAAAACTACTTGCTCCCCGGGAGCAGGTTGTCCATTTGGAACTATAGCTGAGGGTCCGGGCGGCAGTCTTCGAGCCTTCCCCTCCTTATTGATGATAGACGCAGTGAGTCTGTGATCTATTTAACAGTTCATATAGTTAATAATAATAATAATAATAATAATAATACGGGGGTATTGAGCTGCAGATGTTGCCTCGGGCTGTTATTGCCTGGGGCCTCATTTATAAAGTGTGCGTACGCACAGATTTAATCTTATAGAGTGCATAGGCTTAACCCTCTACAGCACAGCATTGCCCTCAGGCAACGGAAAGTTCTTTAAATGATTACAATCAATTAGAAAGGTCAAAAAAGTATCAAAGAACAGTCCAGTAAGGTGTGGGAGTCACTATCAAGCAATATTTGAAGGTGGGACGTCCTGTTCACACATAGTCATAGGAGCACATGGTGTGAGAAGAAGGCAAGATTATTTGCTTTAGTAATCTTATTTAAAATTACATGAACTGTACATAACAAAAATGTGTGTGTATATGAAGGTGTAGACAAGCCTTTTGTCAGGTTTTATGTGTTTTTTTGCATGTTCAGAAATTCAGTTTTTCTTTTCTTTCCGTTGCTTCAGGGCAACGTTGTGCGATAAGTGGTACTTTTTGAGGATGTTTTGTACAATACCTCACATTGGCAACAATGTGTTATGAGAAGGGAAGATGCAGGGTTCCTGGTTCCTGGGTGTGCAGGAATACCCAAAGTGATGTGCAAAAATTGTAACATACACCTCTATTTCACAGCAGAGAAGAACTGCTTTTTGAAGTTTCGTACATGTGAAATCTCATTACATGAAGTACATTATTTGACATGACACACCTATGCATGTGTCAAATTCAATATATCAATGTCTTTCGAGTGTTTTTCCCTTTTTACTTAATGATTTCTTGACATTTAAAAAAAAAAAAAAAAAAAAAAAATTTTGCATTGCTCTCTGAGCATTGTCTTATGATAATTTTCTCTATGATTCTATACCATTGTTGCACAACGTTGCCCTGAGGCAACAAAAAAATATTTTGGAGTGGGGGGGAGGGTGGGGAGTCAAAACATTTTTTTATCAATAAAATGTTCCCAAATGAACCAAAAAAATGATGTGGAATATTTTTTTTCATGTGACATCAACATGTGTGCAGTAGAGGGTTAAATCCACGCCATCACGTCAGGGTCTGAGCAGACGTACACATTTTTCATTGTCAGATTACTGCAGGTTTTTGGAAATCTAAGCTATTCTTGCAGCTTGCTAAGGTTTTGGACGATGACTGTTGATCTTTTATATGTAAATGACATTAATTAGGTGGCGTTTACAACGCAGAGAACTGAAACCATTTAGCTGCGCGCAAGTTCAAGATCATTTGTGATTTATAGATTGCACATCTGAAAGAGAGGCATACACTCGTTTTCAGTGTGTACGTTCATTCTATGAATCACACGTACGCATATCTGAGAAATGATCGTAAGATCAAATTTAGGACAGTTTCTGCGCAACATTTTGTAAATGAGGCCCATTGTCACTAGGTGCACTGTATGGCAATCTTTGGCTACAGCTTAGCTCACAGGTATTTTTTTAGCAAAACTAGCAGGCATTTGATCAGTATAGTATAGTGGGTAGTTAATTCCCATATTGTCAACTCCATGACACAGTGTTGAGTTTGTACTACCTCTTTAAGGATGTTAAGAAACAGTCAAAAAGTGTACTCTCTTTAGAGAGATAAAAGATAAAAGTACACTTAAATGGCCATTTTTAAAAACGTATACTTTTAATTCAATACAATTAAGTGCACATATTTTTCACAAGGAATGCCAGATCACAGTTGACTGCTTTGTCCTTGACAACAATGCACTCAGAACTGGCCTGCAAAATGGGTAATTGTTCAGCGCTAATAATGTGTTTACCTGATTAACATAATTCCTTTAGTGAATAGAGCTCTAAAACATTGGAAACATCGCTATCATTGGACACCATTCATTCTTAGTGGATTCCTTCCCATGTATGAAGCATTCCTGAAGTTTCACCTTGATGAGCTGTTTCGTATGCTCGTGTTTGGAGTTTGGAATTTCCCACACTGACGTCTCTGGTTTTGTCAGCATGTTTTAGAATCTGATAGCTTAAATGTAAATCGACATGAGGTTGAATTATGTATCAGAAGAAAAGTTACTGTGTAAGCGTGTGTCAAATAACTCTGTCAAAAGTCAAACTAGTACAAATGCATATTGTGGCTCACGCAATGGACTTTTTGTTAAAATTACTCAAAATTACTCATTTTTGCAGTAAGGTCTTATTTTCCAAGATTACTAACTGGTAGATATATTTGAAAATCCCTTTTTCTGTCTTCAACTATAGATGACATACACATCCAGTAATAACTAACACCAGTCATATTTTACCACTTAGATAATAGTCAATAATTTTCAAGATAGCTGCAGCAGCCAGATTATCCAGAGGTGCAAGGGAGGAAAGAAATGATAGAAAGCAAAACGAAGTGTCAGCATGTCCCAGTGCCTCAGCGATCAGTTCAAGAACTCCCAACAGTTCACTCTACAAACTCATTAGTGCTCTGAATCTCTCACCTAACCCTCTGAAACTGCTAAATGCAGCAGTTTCCAACACCTCCTGTTCTCTTAAACCTGTTGGGCAGTAGTGCCGTTATGAAGCTGTTAGTCTAAATACATGTCTTAGCAACGAGGTGACTGAGAATTTGTTTCTTTTCTCTTTTTTTTTCAGTTCCTATGTTGTTTTATTGATTAAAAAGCAGGGTAGCAGTGTACACCTTGCATCTGGTGTCTTATTAACACACACACACACACACACACACACACACAGGTTTACTTGTATTTATTTATTATTATTTATATCAGGGATGGGCAACTCCGGTCTTGGAGGGCCAGTGTCCTGCAGAGTTTATCTCCATCCCTGATAAAAACTCACTTGCCTATAACTTTCTACTAATCCTAAAGACCTTGATTAGCTGGTTCAGGTGTGTTTGATTAGGGTTGGACCTAAACTCTGCTGGGCAGTGGCCCTCCAGGACTGAAGTTGTCCATCCCTGATTTATATATTATATCTAAAGGGGACTTCTGGACTTTTCATTGTTTTTTTAAAGAGAGACAACTATTACATTTTTTTTTTTTTTTTTAAATTCGCTTTGGTACTGTTTTCACATGTAAGGTGTACATTTTCAAAATTCTTAGTACAAAAATCCAAACCGATCACACTTGTAGCACAGCTAGTCATTCTTTCAAAACCTGATCTCATGCTTTCATTCTAGTTGTACATATTTTCATTCTTCATAATCACTGTTTCAGGATCACAAGATCATTATGATACGTAATGAGAACATTTAATCACCGAAACAACAATATGTTCTTCTTTCAGTTTAGTACTTTTAACAATCAGTTCATTCAGTGGCAAACAATGCAAGATACATGTTTTAAATCACCCTTGTTGCTGAAATGATGCCACATTAGAAAATACACTTACATTACCTAACTTACATAATTGGCATAAAAACCATTATGTTTGTAGTATCTATTCAGTGTGTTATCAAAAGGTGTGATGAAGTTATAAAATGACCATGAGGTTTTGTGCTAGAACAGAGTTTGCTGCCAATACAGTAAATGTACTCACTGTACCATATTTATCTATACTGTAGTTGAGCTTTATAAGAGTGAGTTCTAGTAATGTGGCAGTCCCTACCATGCTAATCTGTTTACAGTATCACATAGCATACATACTGTAATGTAAAATGCTGCATTTGATGCCATCTGTCTCTCTTCTTCTGATGCATCTCTGATCAATCTGATGTTATACAGTCATTGACTGTTTCCCTGTTTTCCCTTGTACTTTATCCTGCTCTGTGCTCACAAATTGCAAATCTTTCTAGACGTTATGGTTTTTTATAGTGTACAAACTGTATATTCTATTCCTTCTATTTATCTGACAAAATTATTTGCCAAAAAAGCAAGTTACAGGTACAGGTTTTATTTTACTATGCAAAAAATAAAAAGAAAAAAGAAACGTATAGCAAACAAAAAGCTCAAAGGAAAAAGCATACACTGACTGCAACATAATCATTTATTAATATTTTGTTGTTTTTCTCACATTCATAATTTCTTTGTATGACAGCCTGGCATTATCACAAATAAAACAATTGACTCCAAGTCCAAATATGTAATATGATTACAAATTCTTAAACAAATTTGTAATAATACTTAAATAAAGAGTAAGGATGTCCATTTTTACTAGCCCAGTAATCATTTTTGGCCACTACAGTAGTTCCTTGTGAAAAAGAAGTATACTCTAGCATAATTTAAATAATAACTTTACAAAAATAATGTACTTTTAAAGAATATACTTATATAAGAATTGAATGTAATGTTTGCATGTTAATTGCATTCAATTAAAATGTAATTTAGTTTACATTTTTATTTGTCATTTCATAATTATGTCTATTGTCTTAAAAATGTGGTTAAAGTGTGCTGAAGAATGTACCGACAAACATCTATTGCAACTTGTATGTCATGTATTTAGATATATTTGTAATGAAGCTGCAATTTAGTACATTTAAAATATTTTAACTGTAATATTGAATTACACTTAACAGTTAAAATCATGTACTTTACATGCACTTTAGTATGTTTGTCAACACTTCATAATATGTAAGTGTACTACTTTAATGCACAACAAAAGATTATTAGAACATAATGGCCTCACCTGGCCCGGTTTCACAGATTAAGCCAGGATTAAGCC
This sequence comes from Megalobrama amblycephala, assembly GCF_018812025.1. NCBI lineage: Eukaryota > Metazoa > Chordata > Actinopteri > Cypriniformes > Xenocyprididae > Megalobrama > Megalobrama amblycephala. Next base: position 44,294,614 of record NC_063046.1, on the reverse strand, counting down.
TTATTCAATTAGGACAGTGAATCTCAACCTTTTTTGGGTAATGGACCCCCGTCATATTTAGAACCGTCCTCAAGGACCCCAGAATAATATTGGCTCATTGGTATTATTAATGTCTTTGTGATGACCAAATGCAATCATGTATAATTTACTACTATGTTAGTTGACTTGTCCAATAGTCAGTCATATCATCAGTTATATTATACATATATTATCTTCTTCTTTTATGGGAACATGTCAAATGTCAAAATATACAAATATTCATATATATTCAAGGACCCCCTGGCATTACGTCAAGGACCACTAGGGGTCCACGGACACCTGGTTGAGAAACACTTAATTAGGACATTTACGTAGTTTTTATAAACATGCCTTAGGGACCCACTTTATATTAAGTGGCCTTAACTACTATGTACTTACATTTAAATTAATCATTTGATACAATGCACTTATTGTGTACATACATGTTTTTACATTGTACTTATATTTTAAAAACATCTGCATGTAATTACATCTGTAATTAATTTCTGTAATTACATTTATAATTACACTGTTGACCCATCCCTTAACCCTTACCCCTACCCTTAAACCTACCCATACCACCAGAGCTTCCCCTAACCTTACCCTTATCCCACCTCAATAGCTGCAAATGTGTTTTGCAATTCAATATGAACCCAATAAGTACATTGTACTTATTTTTTGATGTAAGTACATAGTAGTTAAGGCCACTTAATATAAAGTGGGACCTGCCTTAGAAAAAAGAAAGAAAAAAACATTACCCGTGTGCATCTTGAGACAAAACAGTGGCACTGGCATATGTCAGTACAAGTTGCTTTCAGTTAAAACAGCTCAATAATGCATTTCAGTCTGGGACTAGCTCAAGCCTTGTCTGTGAAACCGGGGGAATGATTTAAAATGTACTTCAAAGTAAAACTTTTAATTAGACATAATTACAAAGTGCACTTTTTAAAAGTGTGGTAATGAATGTTTACTCTCGTTATGTATCCTGGAGAGCCTTTTATATCATTAATATTATGTTATCTGCATGTACATTCAAAAATAAATAAATAAACTTTCAAGATCTGAAGTTCTCTACAAGTGCATATTCAGTACAATTAGATGCATTTCTTTTTCACAAGGTTATATTTCTTTTCATTTCTGTTTTCTTCTAACCATTCATTAGCTTGAATAAGCTAGATTTTCAGAGGTGATTGCAGTGTGTGATCAGGCTTAGAAGCTTTATGTTTGCTATAAAGGATAGATAAAGCGTTTATGTGATAATGAAAGCGTTATGATATAGACAGCACCGCACAATGCTTTCATCTGTAATTAAGAGGCCCAGGTCTCCACTAATCATAAACAAATATAATTCAAATTTTGTCCCCTTCAGCCCTAACTCTCATTAGCAATCAATCTGCCTTGACTCTACATGATTTTCAGCATAATAAATACCAATAACTTAATATGAGGGTAACCTTGCTAGCTAAATGGCAAGCACTGTAAGAAGGGTCAAACACTTAGTGAGACATGTTGATGACAAGAAGACACATTTAGAGATTTACAGTTCAGCTCAGAGGCATTTATTGCCTCCAGTCAATTTAATTGGTTTCCTCTCTCGAGGTAAATAAATGATCACCAAAAGTTTTTCTGCCTCAATATGAATCACTCGAAGTAATGAGATGTCAGTAATATGATAGCAAATAAGATCATTTCATTGCACTATGAAATAAACATAATAAGAAAAAGTAGAGGAGCACAGAAACACATTCCATCTGGCCGTTGGCATGTATGTTTGTGAAATATTGACTGGGTTCAGAAGGACACGTACTAACAAGGTATTTCTATCAGCATTATTTACAGAGTTTGCTCCTATTTTTACCCATAGAAATATCTCAGGGTGTAAGGTGCACTTTGAAAACTCAAGCCACTGCAGCCACTCGGAACAACAAGTCTTAAATTAGTACAGCATCTCTGGAGCAAAGCTTACATCAACCAGGGACTCTCCTTAACTCTCCACTGACAAACCTGCTCGTCTAATGAAGTTTGGAGGCCATTAACAACATCAAAGCCAGAATCTGGAAATTAATTAGACTCCTCACTTTTTCTTAGAACATACTCTCTTTGAGAAACCTATTAGCATGTGCCATCAAGACATACCTGGGATGTTTCAGTCAGCGCTAGTTAATGAGGTACATTATGCTGCTATCTGCAGCACTCAATTAGCAGTGCATCTCATCTAGTATTGTTAAAATCACAAACAAAACGCATTCAAATGTCTTGGATGTAATGAAACTGTTCTACGTTAGACATATTTACAGTATCTATGATATGACAGTGTCACAATAATATAAAAGGACCTGACATGGCTTGAGCGAGCAACCTTAGCTTTCATCATACTGTCATCCCATTTACTGTAGCTACTACTGTAACATTGCAAACTACGACTAGACTGCATATTGTGATACTACTGAATCTCAAATGCATCTCCTCCATGATGTTAAGGTCTGTTGTTGATGAGCACGGTTCAACAAAATACCAAATCTCTGCCCAGAAAAAGGTTTGTCGCATCAAAGGGATAGTGAGCTCCTTGTTAAGTTTAATGTCAAAAGAAACGCTGACTTTATGTGCTTTCTGCAATCATTTGGCATACTTCATTAAACACTACTATCTGACCTACTCTTGTGAAGTCACTTCAAAGGCATCAGCAACTGCATATTCTCTCTAATGAAGTGCTGCCGTGTACGCAAGCTCTGTAAAGACACCTGATATTAAATGTGAGGTGAATCACATTAATTAAGGACACTTTTAAAACCAAAATATCCAGATAGTAGTTTGTAATGGTTTGTTGAAGATAACTACGGACCTAGATACTAATACTGTTTATAACTTTATCAATTGGGTTATTCTTGTTTTGGTTTAGTATTTCATCTCTGTAACATTTCACTAGTTCTGGTCCTTGAGCTTTTAGCCTTGGCTGAGCATTTATATAGCGCTTTTCACAATGCACATTGTCTCAAAGAAGCTTCACAGTGACAATAGGAAAATTATTATAGAGCTAAAGTTGGTTTTTGATTGAATCACTTCTGTTGTAAAAATTGTTAATTATTACTTTAGGGACCGCTTAAATGACACCATTCCTACTGAAAAACCAAATACCTTTAATGCATTATTGCCATTCATTTACATGTTTAGTCTATAGGTTTGCGTGTTTGCTAGATGCGAACTGGAATAATTTCGCAGGGGATAGTTTAGTTGACACTTCAGGGCTGCGTTATCGTCATGTCTAGTTGCAGGTCCTTCATCTCATCTGGATATAGCAGCATTCCAAGAGTACTAATCATTACACAGGAATATTCACTGTTTGTATAAATTTGTTTGTCCATGTTCATGGTGTTATTGGGGTGGGATATTCAAAAAAATGCAAACCTTGTTCTGCTCCAATAACATACTTCTTTCCAGTATGTGCATTACTTGGCGAGAGGCAAAGCTTGACTCTTTGATTTCGTTTGGAATTATTTTTGTTGGTGACGGAAAAAAAAAATAACTGGCTGAATTAAATTAAAGGGTTAGTTCACCCAAAAATGAAATTTCTGTCATTAATTACTCACCCTCATGTCATTCCAAACCCACAAGACCATTGTTCATCTTCGGAATACAAATTAAGATATTTTTGATGAAAAGTCATTATTTTTGTTTTGTTTTTGCACACAAAAAGTGTTCTCTTTGCTTCATAACATTAAGGTTGAGCCACTGTAGTCATGTTGACTATTTAAATAATGTCTTTACTACTTTTCTGGACCTTGAATGTGGTAATTACTGTACGTTGCTTTCAATGGGGGATAAAAAAAAAAGCTCTGACTTCGTCAAAAATATCTTAATTTGTGTTTGAGTTCCAAAGATTAACAAAGGTCTTACGGGTTTGGAACGACATGAGGGTGAGTAATTAATGACAGAAATTTCATTTTTGGGTGAGCTAACCCTTTAACAGTTACTCTGATAAAGTATTAGTTCACTTTCAAATGAAAATTACCCCAAGCTTTACTCACTCTCAAACCATCCTAGGTGTATATGACTTTCTTCTTTCTGATGAACACAATTGGAGATATATTAATAAATATCCTGACGCATCCAAGCTTTATAATGGCAGTGAACAGGGGTCACGAGTATGAGCTGAAGAAAGTGTCTCCATCCACATCCATCCATCATAAACATATTCCACACGGCTCCGGGGGATTAATAAAGGCCTTCTGAAGCGAAACGATGTGTCTGTGTAAAAAAACAAATAAAAATAAAAAATCCATATTTAACAAGTTATGAAGTAAAATATCTAGCCAGACCGCCTTCCGTATTCAAGTTACGTCGCGTCAGTTACACTTTTTTCCATAAGTTGAACAGGGAAGGCATAGGATGTAGCGATTTTTGAACTGCTAGAGTTGTAAACCTTCTTCGTAAGTAGAATATGGAAGGCGGTCTGGTGGAAGCTACATATTTTACTTCATAACTTGATAAACATGGATATTTTTTGTAAACAAACGCATCACTTTGCTTCAGAAGGCCTTTATTAACCTTTATAACCTTTATTAACTTTATTAACTGCTGCTCATGGGATGTTGCTTAATTGCTGGTTGTTCTTCGAAAATGCAAATGGATGCATCACTTTAAAAGTGACATGAAATTGTGAAATTATACACAGTGAACTCATAGAGGATGATTAGAAGGAAAGACCAATAGGCCTAGACAAATCCGTCACTCTCTGAGGATAAATAGTTGAATGTGAATGTGAAATAGATTTAGGCATACATGAGTGTGGCTTGTGAGTGTTTTCCCCGCTCTGTGACAGAGCTAATCTGAAGCTGCCTTGAGCTGACCTCGGACCGAAGAGATTTTATTAGTGGTGACTTTCACTATTCAGGATGCTCTGCTTCCATGCTCCTTTCACCCTTTCTCCCATGTTCCCACACACCTTCATTCCTCTCTACTTGTCTGCCACTCAGAACCTGCCTCTCATTTCAATAACCTCAAATTCTGTCATATATTTCTTAGTTCCCTCTTCAAGCTCATACCTGTCCTCCAGTGAAACACTTGCTAGATCCAAAAAAAACGGTACGGTGCTTGTCACTGGGGCAGTACCCTAAGATACAAAAGTGAAAAGGTACATCTTTGTACCTACTTACCCCTAAATGGTGCATATTAGTACCTGAAAGGTATATATTAGTACTTTAAAAGTGCATATTTGTACCTTAAAGATACATATTAGTACCTTTTTACCTTTGTACCTTAGGGTACTGCCCCAGTGACAAGCACCGTACCTTTTTTTTCTGACTGTGAAATAAAAAAATGTTGCAGGAATTGGTCAAAATGCTTGAATTCACAAACCAGAATTTTAGAAAGCATTTAACTAACTGTTTAGAGTTCATTTATGGCTATTTTTTCACTTCATTCCATTTAAAGGTCAATAGATACAAATCAATTCAAATCTCTCTACCATGTGCACAAATGTATTATAAATGAAAAACTTGAGTAAGTGGTCGAAACACTGGCATTGTAGAATGTAATATACAACAGAAAAATAAAGAGTCAAAAGTAACTGGCAATATTATATATACAATGTATGTTATAATATTAATGTTTATTGAACTGTTGTAAAAAGCAATATCAAATAGGTTGCAATAATACAACATAAAGATGTGATTACAAAATGTTCACAGTACTTGAGATAGTTACGGCTCATTTCAAATGTGCTTAACAGTACTTAAAATGGTTCTAATGTTACTGTCAATCATGACTTAACACCATAACACACTATATATAACACACAGCGATGTGTGTAACTGAGTAACATTAGTCATAAGGCAGTGACAGTAGGCACAGCTGGCATAATGTGCATAATAGGATGCAATAAATAAATAGGCACTGTCAAGTATGTAATAATACTGACAGTACTACTGGCATAATACAACAAGAATACAATGTATTTTTGGACCATACATATGCTTAAAAACCATTTCTAGATATTTTAAGCATCTCAATATTGAGTACTATACACTGGAAAATATAGTTAAACCTAAGCTAATTGGAAATACATGCCTCTGCCTACATTTTTGCAGAACTCCCAAAACATACCTATACATACAATTCCCCACAGTTTCCAGCTGAAATAAAAACTAGTGGCAGTAAAACACAAACAACTGTTATTCCTTTTCACACAAATTACAATTACATGGGCAAATTATATATTGATAAACGCATATTTTCATATGGTTCCTCACACAATACTATGTTAAAATGTACCTGGTAAAGAGCACAAAGATTTGTAGAAGCAAGAAAAAATGGCATGGTTACTTTAGCAAATGGGTTTGTTTGTTTTCTCACATTTGCTTTTGTTAACACTATTGGTTAGGTTTAGGGTAGGCTTTTTCGAAGGCAGTATTATTTTCACGCAATAGAGGATTAATCTTTTAGCACCACTCAACAGACATCTCCAAACGCTCACAATACAGCAACCAACTTTAAACTTTGCCAGATCTCTTTCGGATAAAACAATGCATTTTTAGCTCCACTCACTGGTCATTTTACTTTGAAAGTATGAGTGTCACACAAGAAGCAACATAATATAATTTTGCATAAATGTTGTCACAAGCTTTTTCAGCGAGCCTGGGATCAAATAATTTGGTCTTAGAGGTTTTTATGTTGTCTTCATTATCCTAAATAATGCTCAAATCACTATTTGGTAAAATATTTCATTTTTATTTGAATTATTACTACTCTTTTTTTTTTTTAATACAAGATTTCATATGGTATATGTCCTTGTCCGTCTGTACTTTTTTGTTTTCTTTTCTGAGGGCACTGTGCACTCAAAGGCAGACAGCGATGCTAGCAGCCAGCTCTAAGGTGCCAGTCATCTCAGATACATATCAAACACAAAGGAATAGTTGTGGATTAGGGCCATGGGCCAAAATCAATAGCATGATAGTCAACTTCAACAGCAACAGTCAGCAAGAAATAGTCCCCCACTGAGAACTAACATTTGCATTCTTTGTTTCTCCAAAACATAACAGCAAAAGAAATAAACATCTATTACTTTCAAACTGTGGAAGGAAACAGGCGGTTCAGCTCTTGATTAATAGGCTCTCTGTGCACTTTACCAGAGTATTTCACACATACCTCTATAAGTAAGAATGAGTGAAATAACAGCTAATGGATGGGTGTTGTTCAAATATGCTATTCAGAACTTTTCAGCAAGATAAACAATGTTGTGTTAAACATTAATTGTGAAATTGATGAGGTGGTAATTCCAGGTTATGTAAAAATGTCATCCAGACCATTTTAATAGCTTGGTGTGTTGCTTTACTTGTTATTCAAAGCTCAAACTAGGCTGCAGGCAATATTTTATAGCAAAATTAAACACTAAGCACCCTTTTCTTTCAACCAAACCTCCAAATTACAAATAGGTACATGCGTTGTGAGAAGCTATTAAAGGCAGCAGCAATTTCAATATGCATGTTCAGTACAGCTTATGGCTAATAACTGTTGAAAAATTGACCAAGAAACAGGTCTAAAGTGAACTCTGTTTTATATAAAAGTATGAAGCTCTCTTGGAGAAAGCCCAGCAGCCATGAATTAAGCCAGGCCTTCTCTGCTCTTGACAAATGCCATCTCCACACGTCTCCCTAAAGCCTCCCCAGGAGACCAGGGTTAAACACAACTCCATTACTTGCTCCTAGGCAGGAGCAATGGATGGGGAGCACATCAATCAAGCCGTCTTCAGCTCTTTAAAAATGTACTCGCCTCTCCCTTGCTCCAGCCTCCCTGCTCAAGGAGGTCGGCTATTGTTCAAACATCAATCGCTCAGACCTGTCAGCTGGGGCGCTCTACCTCATCTCAGCTGCCACGGAGAGAGGAAAAGGGGTGGTGGAGGGAAGGGGCTGCCTGATGAAGAGGTATTTATGGCATGGGGGAGCTGAAAGAATGAAGGGGTTGTTGTCTTGGAAGTGGGAGCCTTTAGGTTCCCAGGGGTTTGGTGAGATTTGGCACAGTGTGGTATCTTTTTTTATTTAAAAAAAAAAAAAAGTTGATACTAAAGATGTTCAGATGTTAAAGATGTGCCAGCATTGCTGGAAACTGAACAATGGTTCTGATCTGTTTGCTGAGCATAAAATTACCAAGCTTCCTCTTTCCCAAGAGCTAGAATGCAAGTATGTGAGCAGAAAATCAAGCACAGAGACATGAAAACAGTTCAGCTACAGCAGGGGGGAAAAAAAGAAAGAAATAGCCTAATTACATTAATCCATACAGCATCATTTTTTAAAATATAATTTAAATATGCAAAAAATTCTAGAATATATTGACATAAATATATATATATTTAAATGTAGCATATATTTGAAACATGTTTTAATGAAAATAATTTAAATGAAAATGTATTTCTATTTTTTATGTTATATACTTTTTATGTTAGTTATTGTGGTATTTTGGCAACATATATAGAAAAACAAACTTTTATTATTCATAAAACTTTAAGGTTTATTTTCTTTCAAGTAAAAAAGTTTTTGGGTTTTTAGTTTTAGACAACTATAATAATCCTGTCTGAAGTTTAAATATATTGGATCATTTTTAACATTACAGGGATTTATGGTGCCACAGAATACTTTATCTGATTCTAAAGAGAGAGTGAAGTCTTCTTCACAATCTCCTGTGCTGGTGGTTTCAGGCAAGAGACACTGTGTGCCTGCCATAAGGGCAAATCGTCAGGTGCCTGCTGGGCCACTTAAGAGTACTGCTGATTCCCTCAGCATGAGGCAAGAGAGATCTGCTCAGGGTCAGGTCAAAGAGCAGAGTGGAACGCTAGGATGAATTTATTAGAGGGGGAGATAGACAGCAGAGGGAAAGGGAAGGAGGGAGGGGAATATAGAGGGAGGCAAGGGAGTAAAGAAACAGAAAAAATGGCATCACTGTCTAACAGCGACGATGGTACTTGTCAAACATGTCAGTGCATCCTATGGAGAGATGTTATCTCATTTTACTTTAACCTTTTCTTCTCTGCAGTCATACTGTAAAAGGAGGACAGGCATATCAATCTGAATAAGACTACCCAACAAATTATTTATTTATTTAAAATGAATATCTATCTATCTATCTATCTATCTGTCTATCCGTCTATCTATTTGTCTTTATAACTGCGTTAAACTAAGCCATAGTAAACTAGCAAATCCATGTGAGACTATTTTTTCATATTTTTCCAAAGACTAATTAAAGTCTAATTAAAGTCTAATCAAAATGGTATCCCTAATTTATACAAATATCTACACACAGCCTTCCTCTACGTAGGATAAAAAATCCTATTTTACACCGAACCTTTGAAAACCTCTCATTGCACTTGCCCTCAAATCCATTTCCCTGTCTTATCTTTCCACTGTACACAACAGAAGCCTTAATGTCATAAGCCTGTGAGGGATTGAAAGTGCAAATATAAAAAAAATAAATAACTAACACGTCCTCCATCTTTGCAGTTTGTGGAGTAATCGCAGCAGCCGGTACACTTTTGTTTTGTTAATAGGGTTCAATTAGGCCCATGGAGTGGTCTGTGCTGAGATAAGATGTCTCCAGAGCCTGGTGGGGGGGCTCCAGCAGCACTTGTAATGAATGGATGGAGCCTCTGTTGATGTGCAGTGATCATTAAGTAGCTGATAATTACATTGGGTATCTCAGTGCCGTGTGTGTGTGTCTGCATGTGTGTGTGCGTGTGTGTGTTAAATCCTGCTGTGTGAGGCCGTGGTACACTGATGAGTTTGGGAAGGGGAATAATCTGTGTTTTTGCATCCCCCTGATCATCTTCTTCTTTTTTTTTTTTTTTTTTTCTTCAAACTCTGTACCATAATTTCTGAGCTCTCCCTCATTTTCACCGTCACTCCCACCCTCCCTCCTTCTCCTTAGTAGGGCCTGTATGACAGCTCATTTTTACTACTCAACTAGTCACCCATGAAATGGTTGACTAGCAAGAATTTAGTTCCTGAAATTTGAATGACATAAATCAAGGGTTTTAGCATGAAGTATGGCATTTACATTTTTTTCTTGATAATTACTTTTCCATAACCCCCACCTTTCTCAATTTTGTGATTTCCACAGGATGCCAGCTTCTGTTTACCAGCATGCATTGCAGCATAAACAGATCATGGAGATTACCTCATTGCTCACTGTTTTTATTTGCACTTGTGTTGTCATGTTTGTTGTTCCCTTTGGTTATGCGTCATGTGATGCACATCTCTTTTCTTAATAATGTGATACTAAGTGTCACCATGATTGTGTTTTGTATGTTAAATGCTAAGAATCATTAATCAAGCATTCTGCATTAGTTCAGGCGGGCTTTGTAGTCAAGCTCTGCTATCAGCTGATTCGCAAATTCCAACCCCACCCATATCAGCTGATCCGATTTCTATGGACTATACTGGAAACTCTAAAATAAGGCGCATTACTTAAACGCAGTTTCCGTCTCTCTGCTTGCTTGGCTGCTTCCACTGCACGCTGCTTGCAACCCACCTCCTCCCCAGCTCCTCCTTAAACTTGTGTTTAACTTAATCAGTGTCATTCTGTTGTCATTGATGCACGCTCTGTTCTTTAGCAAAATATGACAATAAAAAAAATTGACTAAAAAGTTTGTCTCTTGTAATTTTTGACTTAAGTAGTCCTGACTGAACTGTAAATCATGTGTATTGTGCATATAACAAGCTGTTCAATCCATATTTGGACATTATAATTCACTATAAATACACATTTTCCATGTGTCAACATTTGAAGTGGATCAAAACCTTTCATCAAAGTTGTCCTAAAACCTTCTTCTTAGGACAGCTTATTTCTTAGGACAACTTTGATGAACTTTTTTAATCCACTTCAAATGCTGACTACTGTAGTTGCAGACCTAAACAGTTACTAAACTAGTTGGTGGCTAGATTAGAGTATCAGACAAGACAAAAGCTACCGGACTGTCTCTGAACTGTTTCCCTCTCCTAGATTATATAAAAGGGCACCATTTCAAGAATCATGGGATGAAGACACTGCACCAATGGCAAGTAGTTGAATACTCGATCTGGTGCTAACACTTAAAATATGATACTGCTGGTACAGTGCTCAGCGTAAATGAGTACACTCCCTTTGAAAAGTAACATTTTAAACAATATCTTAGTGAACACAAAAACAATTTCCAACATGCTGACAAGACTAAGTTTAATATAACATCTGTTTAACTTATAACATGAAAGTAAGGTTAACAATATAACCTTTTGTGTAACATTTTTCAGTTTTACTCAGATTAGGGTGATGCAAAAATGAGTACACCCCACAACAAAAACTACTACATCTAGTACTTTGTATGGCCTCCATGATTTTTAATGACAGCACCAAGTCTTCTAGGCATGGAATGAACAAGATGGCGACATATTGCGACATCTTTTTCCATTCTTCAAGAATGACCTCTTTTAGAGACTGGATGCTGGATGGAGAGTGATGCTCATCTTCTCTCTTCAGAATTCCCCATAGGTGTTCGATTGGGTTCAGATCAGGAGCCACTGAATCACTTTCACCCTGTTCTTCTTCAGAAATCCAACAGTGGCCTTCGATGTGCATTTAGGATCATTGTCATGTTGGAAAAGTGCACAACGACCAAGGGCACGGAGTGATGGTAGCATCTTCTCTTTCAGTATAGAGCAGTACATCTGTGAATTCATGATGCCATCAATGAAATGCAGCTCCCCGACACCAGCAGCACTCCTGCAGCCCCGGATAAGGACACTGCCACCACCATCTTTCACTGCAGGCACCATGCATTTTACTTTGTATTCCTTACCTTTTGAAACGCCATACAGTTTTGAAGCCATCAGTTCCAAAAACATTTATCTTGGTCTCATCACTCCAGAGTATAGAGTCCCAGTAGTCTTCATCTTTGTCAGCATGGGCCCTGGCAAACTCTAGGTGGGCTTTTTTTGTGCCTGGGCTTTAGGAAAGGCTTCTTTCGTGGACGGCACCCATGCATGACATTCCTCTGCAGCGTACGCCGTATTGTGTCACGAGAAATAGTCACCCCAATGTGGCTTTCTACTTCTTTAGATAACTGAAGTGAACTTGCATGCCGATTTTCTTCAACCCTTCTCATCAGAAGATGCTCCTGTCGAGGTGTTATCTTCTGTGGACAACATGGACGTCTCTGTGAGATGGTTGCAGTTTCATCTTTTTAATTTTTTACCACTTTTGCTAGAATATTCTGACTGATAAGTAAAGCTTTGCTGATCTTCTTGTTAGTGATCGACCAATATTGATTTTTTATAACCGATACCGATACCGATTATTTGCATGTTTATGTACCCGATAACCGATATGCAGAACCGATATTTATTTACTGTTATACTTCTGTTTTTGACAATTATTACAACACAAATGAGCTGAACAAACCATTTTATTTATAACAATCACTCCCTCCTTGCATACAAAAAAAACCTTTATATTTATACACAAATAAATAGAGGGGTCTGAGTCCAAAAAATTAAAGTGCAATTAACTAAATAATGGTTATGTAGTAAATCAAATGATTATATAATCTAGGGTGTTTAAACGAGATAATCTTGTCAAAAATGTCATGCAGTGGCCATGCTTGAGGCTTCCTGATCATCAACCCATTCAGGTGCTGAGCAATATGAACGAACTTTTTTTTCCGAGACTATATAAAGTTAAACAGCACTTGTCAGTTGGCATTTTATGATCTAAATTTAATCTAACGTTAAATCATGAAATGCCATCTGACAAAGTGCTGTTTGACTATAACTTAATCAACCGCGATCGCGCATGGAGATAATAAATAATTAATTTCCACAAAGCGGTAGGCTATATTTATATGTGTATTAGCGAAATAATTATGTAGTAAATGATAATATAATCTAGGGTGTTTAAACAAGATAATCTTGTCAAAAGTTTCATTCAGTGGCCGTGCTTAAGCCTCCTGATCATCCGTCAGTTGCTAAGCAATATGAACGAACTTTTTCTTCTAGAGTAGACTAATGGTGAGCAAATACAACAGATAGAGAATTAAATTCAGCGCTTTTATTTTCAACATGCACTCATTCATGTCTTTTATTTAATTCATGTAAAGTTACGTCTTTATTGGGGCAGGACATGACGAATTACACTACGTGACTCAATGAGTTCGTCTCAATTGTTTAGAAACATGCTGCATAAATTAACTATATCAGGAATTTATGTCTCAGATCTCATTTGTGCATATCTGTTATGTTAAATAAAGTTGATTAATTAAAGCAAACCAAGTAGAACATATACTTTACCTGTGCACTGAGTTGTTGTTGACTGATCTCCTCAGACGCCCGGGCTGCAATGGCGGAAATCTCAAAACGGCCACAAGATGGCGCCGTAAAATCGGCGAATCCGATATTACAAAACCGATACCCGATTATGGAAAAATGCTTAAATATCGGGAAAAATATCGGTAAACAGATATGTCGGTCGATCACTACTTCTTGTAGCCTTCACCTTTCTGGTGTAAAGAAATTAATTTCTTTCTCAGGTCTCGTGACATTTCTCTTCCATGTGGTGCCATTGCTGACAGCATGAAATGGGAAGGGATTTTAACACCCTTTTATAGTCAGCTGTCTGCTGGACACCTGTGTAATGAATAATTAGACTCACATGTGGTTAAATTCTTGTTAAATTAGACATTTGTAGTCTAAAATTTAGCTTTGCTCCAGAGACGTTCAGTGGGGTGTACTCATTTTTGCATCACCCTATTTTGAGTAAAACTGAAAAATGTGTAATCTAAGTTATATTATTAACCTTACTTTCATGTTATAAGTTAAACAGATGTTATATAAAACTTAGTCTTGTCAACATTTTGGAAATTATTTTTGTGTTTATTGAGATATTGTTTAAAATGTTACTTTTCAAAGAGGGTTTACTCATTTACACTGAGCACTGTATTTGTTATACATCTGACAGTTATTATCTTACCATGATCTGGCAGAATGTTAGTGGTCTTTTGTTTTGTAGGTTGATTTTAATGTTGGGACATGAAATCAGACTTACACTAAACAAACCGCATGCAAACACCTTTTTTAAAGTGGGCTATTGTTAAAGTTAGTGATGTTATGTAGTGGATTGGGTGGGTCACGGAGTACTATATGCTTTCTGCCCTGAACCACAGTGCTATGCAAGACTCAGCTAATTGAATAGTGCTGGCTGAAGAGGAAAAGACACTCCTGGAGTGTGCGGAAGGGTTTCAGCCAGCTACAATTAGACAGGGAAATGATGCATGAAATGGTGGGAGAGTGAATGAGGAGAGAAAGCTAAAGAAAGACAGAGAGAGAGAGTGAGAGCTAACCACAGCCAAACTAACTAAGAAAAATGACATTTTCAAAAGTAAGAGAGAACAAAAGTGTGATAAAGTGAGAACTTGAGCTGAAGTCAAAAAATGTGAAATCATGATTGAACTGAAGTTAAGAATGAGGGAAAGGCAAGAAGATAGGTGTCTTTGCTACATGTCATACTTTATCACAAGAGTTGAGAAATGTCAAAAAATTGCAGTGTTAGGTTTTAGTTAGCACCTCAAAAGACTGAGAAGTTTTCACAGGGGGCTTTGAACCTGCAGCGCATATTAACTTCATCATCAGAAATTGTCCTTCACTAATACTGCATTAGCCATCAACATGAGGGAAGTCAGGCTTTTTTAAGTTTGTCCCCATCATATTTTGTCCTCTACTGTACTGTGACATATCTTGTGTGAACTGTGGGGACATCAGAGAGCAAGGGCTTTTAAAATGGCTTCCCAACCCTGTCACTACAGAGATGTGTTTAGCCTTGTAAAGATATGGAAGAAGGGCTGTTATTTGTCCTCTGCATGTGAACCAATCTCCTGCTGTTCACTGATGTTGTCACACAAGTCATGCATGAGGAGATACATTGCCAGCTGAAATCACACTTAAAATATCAGTAGGAATAAACAGTTGCCAATGGGGCTCAATCAGGCTATATGCAACAAAATGATTTAATGAACTAAATTAACAAACATTTGGCAAAATGTACAAATGTTCCACACAAATACATCCAGTGACTCAGATAAGCATTATTTGAAATTATTTGTTTCAGTCATCTTGCGTGGAAGTTCCCCAAACCGGAAGTGCCACAAATAATTTAGAACACAGTAGGGTCATTAGGAAAAAGGTAGATACTTAAAAGTGAAGAAAGTAATGATTTACTGGTGAATACGGTAGTCGTTTAGGATGTTATACTGACACCTACCAGAGTGGAAGTAGCATCACAAAAAAAAAAAAAATCATATTATCAATGACATTGTAGAAATACCCTGGATTACACTTTATTTTGATGGTCCACTTTAGACATTCTACTAAATATATGTAACTTTGCAACTACATGTCAACTACAGTAACTCTCATTAGAGTATTAGTTAGGGTCAGGTGTTAGGGTTCGGATAAATAGAATGAGCTCACATAGTTGTAAAGTTACATATAGTTAAGCAGAATGTCTAAAGTGGACTATCGAAATGAAGTGTTACCATTCTCTGTTCGGAGGTGTATGTGTCACAAATGACAGATTTATTTTGCAATATGCCAAGGCAATAGGTATTAAAAAAAAAAAAAAAAAAAAAAAAACAGGAGACCCTCATTCAGCATTTCCCTTAATGTTTGTGCCTCAATGCTTGTAATAGTTTGGTCTTTGAAACAATTCCACATGAGGAGGATATTAAAGATGCATAAGATTACTGAGATTTATAATAAAGCTTGGAGGTGGAAGGACACTTGTTATTCTTGTTTACATCATATTGGACCTTACATTACCCATATATCCTGCAGACACTGTATGTTCTGGTATATTGCATCATAATATTTCATGTTGTGTGGTTGTGCAATGTGCCCTTCGCATAATGTTGTGTCATTGTCTGCCTAGTATTTCACCTGCATTTTCAAGTATTTCAGTTTACACAGTGCTCATTATTTAGTTACAATACACCTTGAACTGACTTGACATGTCGCTGCAAACCAGTGGTCCTGATCAGCTACATTAGTGAATATGATTTTGAGGCAAGAGATATTTGTCATGAAAGAAAGTTTGTGGATTCCACGGTTTGATGAATTCCAAGCTGTAAATTGGTCTGAGAGTCTGCCTCATTCAACAATACGAGAGAAAAGACAAGAAGAAAAGGCAACCCAAATATGTTGTGCATGGAGGACCAAAGAGGGAAAAGAGATCCTATGTATAGTATTGTGGGAAGATTTATCTAAAGGTTTGTAAATGATACTTGTTGTTATATCTAATAATCAACTCATTATTTTAATTATTTTCTGAATTAATTCTGATATTTTGGTGCCACTTTAAATTATATCTTTAACTATTATGCACTAGTCAAACAAAGTAATTGTTGCATGCAATGTTCTCATTGTGCTTATGTGCAAAACATTTTGCTGCTATTGAGGTGGATTATGGGTAAGGTTAGAGACAGGTATCATAATATGGTTAGGTTTATGTGTTGGTTAAGGGAAGGGTAACTAAGTGTAACAGAGGAGTCCACTGGAGGCGAGCGTAGTTTAGAACCCAAGTGCAGTTTTAATATAGATCCAAAATCCAAAGTACGAAACTCGACACTAACACTAACACTAACACTAACACTAACACTAACACTAACACTAACCAAAAGCGGGTTACATGTAAACAATACATGACAAAGGAACATGGGGAAGACAATGGCTATAAATACAAGTACTGATAGAACACATGACTAAGACAACCAATGGGGAAGTGACACAAGGAACAAGAGAACCAATAACAAAACAGAACTGAAAACCATAGGACCAAAAACAACCAATGAGAACATGACACATGGACTAAGGGAGAACATGAGGAGCAAGGGAAGCATGACAAAAACAAGCAACATGAAACAAACTACAAAATAAAAGACATGGAAACCAAAACATGAACACGAAACCAAAACACCCGTGACACTAAGATGTAACAACAAATATTAATCACAGATGCAGGTGCATAAAGGTATTTTTAAAATATATGTACAATGTAAAAATATGGTGCAAGCAACATAACTTGAGAAATGGGGAAAGAAAAAGTAAAAGAGTAAATTATTTTATAGAGGACCCTTGCAAACCCTCATGACTTAAGGTCAATAAGTCAGCCTTAAATACATTCATTATTCTATATTTGTCTTTGGAAAGGGAGAGGGGGGCTTGGAGTTCCCTTAAATTAACTAGCCCATAGGCCTAGAAATATGCCAAAAGTTTAAGATGCACTTTTTGTCACTGCAATGCAGTTAGTTTGACAACAGTTGAGCTCAAAGTTGTTGAAACATACTAGGTGCCACATGCAGTAGCTAACAGCAGGCCTCCGCAGGCTAAAAAAGAGAGTGGAAAAGGGAATTTGAGAGTGAAGCTGTTGCCGCTCACTCCTCACTTGCCTTGTAGTTTGAGCAGGCACACAATTAGAAGAGGTGGTGGTGACTCTTAGCACATGAGGACAGTTAATCTGAAGGGTGTGTGGGACGCCAGGAGCTTGACAGAAAGTTTCAGATAAGAAGTCGTCCATTGGTAGTTGACTTGGATCGAGGAGGAACGGAAGGACTTGAATTGGGATTCAGTTGAGGAAGCACCCGCTGTGAGCAACGGTGCAAGAGACTGAGTTTGAAGGGCAGAAGCAGTAAAGTGTTCTTGAGTGCAGAGGAGAGGCACCTGAAGCAATGTCGAGGAACGTCAGAGAATCACAAGCACGCTAGCATCTCCGACACGTAACAGGGGTGTCAGGTACGTAGCTGCGTGGGCTCTCTAGAATGAGTTTTGAGTCATGGTGGGTTGAGTACTTCATCCTCAGAGGTTTAGATCGCAGGCTTCGCTACAGCAGACAGATTCACGGCATATGCGTGGGGACAATGCTGGAAGAATTGTCAAAAGGATGAGGTTAGTAGCTGTTTATATACCCTAAGCATTATGACTTGAACATGTGGGCATGTTTGAATGATGTTCCAAACTTTTTGGTTTGGATCTCCATTCAAGATTTGAACATTTTATCGCCACTTTCGCTAAAGCGCTGATACAGCTTTGATGTTTGATTGTGCTCCTTGTAGATTAGTATGAAAGGCACAATCTTCAGAAACAAGTTATTTTGCCTTGCAAAATTTTGGCTGAAGACAACACAGCTCAAGTGCAAACCAGCATGGGTGTATTGAACTCCGCCGCTTGGTTAACACCCAAAATCCTCTGTTTACATCTCAAGAAAAGTCCAAAGCTTAGTGTTGAAACCTGAGACACATTGCTGTGACCAAATTTGACCTTCAAAGCGTTAGAAAATTAAAGGCGTGACGGCCGAGTAAAACCAATCACACTTGCGCGCAAGTTTGAAATTCTACACCTAACATACTTTAAAACAGCTTTCAGCACTAGCTTATGCTGCGGCAAGTGACAACACCGCTTAGCCTTGGCAGAAATGCTAGCTTTAAGATGATAAAATAGCTTGCAGAGGATTTGGGACCAAGGGCTAGTGGAGGTTGTGAAATGATGCACTGAGGTGCCCTGTCAACGCCTGTCCAAGTGGCTGTGCGGGGAAAATGGCCTTTAAATGATCTCTAATAGAAGCCTGGTTCTGCTCGCTAATGTCTGCTGTATGGGAGAGTGACTGCAGTGTGGAGAATCAGTGCTGAATGGCCCTTTAAGTGCAAAATGTGACATGATTGAGAGGGATTTGGGCTCTAAATCAACTCAAGGCATTTTTTACAGTGATTCCTGACCACTGTGAGCCACAGCAAATAGGCTTTGGAGCAAAGAGGGGAAAGCCTGGGGTGAGATAGTTTTGTCGTCTAAGTATGTACAAGGTAAACATTCACAGATATTGACGTGCATTAATCTGCATATGTTACACTGTGGCGAAGACATGGAACTATCGCTGTGATTACTAATGTCAGATTAGTATGAGAAAAAAATGGCACTTGGTTTTCATAGCAATTTTTTGTTCACAAAGTAAATTATGTTTCTGTGCTTTGCAAATACTCACATCACACACCTCCGGTCTTCATCTGCCATTCTCATTTATCTCCTTTATGACATCACATTAAACCCAAATCAGAAAGGACCATCAACGCACTTTCAATCACTCCGGATGCGCAGGACGCCACAGTTCTCTTCCATCTTTTCGTCCATATCCCGCGTCCACCCCTCTCCTCCTCTTAATCTAATCCGCTGCAGTTTAATATACTGCCCTCAGCGCTCTCACACAATGCCTTTAAAAGTAGGTTTTATGAGACTGCAATTTCATTCCAGCGGAGAAGCCGGTAGAGTAAATCCTATTCGCCTGTCGTCACACGGCGATACATTAACATGACAAAAGTGGTGGCTGCTGTGGAGTCGTGTAGTGTGCAGACAGAAAGAGAGAGAGAAATACAAAGATTAATTGAGGAAACAGTAAGCAAAATAGGCCTTCTTGGTTACTGAGAGTTTACTTTCATTTGCATAATGTGAAATTTTAGCTATCTTTACAAAAGATAGGCATATGATATCAACTGATTGCCGAGTATGTGCATGTGAGAGAAAGAGAGAGATAGAGAGAGAGAGAGATGAACTAGATTTCTCTTAAGGTTTCTTTCTCATCTACTTAAAGATCTTTTTTTCATTGCCTCTGTTGCTGCTCAGTGGGGGGTTTGTAGGGCACTATTCTTTGTAAAGCTGCTTTGAAACATTAGGAAAATAATCTGCAAACTATGCAGTAAAAAGTGCATTCTGAAAGAGTACAATGATGCTGTACTGCAAAATGCAACTGTACTGCAGTTAAAATGCTTTTAACCTTCTGTACTTAATTAGTATCCTGCAGTAAAACTACATTTAAGTAAAGTATATTTGTAGTCTGCTGTACAGCTGCTGTTCAGACTAATTGTGCAGACTAATTACCATCCACATAATATAATGGCAGTTCACTATAAATACTATAGTGGTAACCTGCAAATTGTTACCATAAAGAGCTATTTCCATGATTTAACCTATAAAAATTAATTTGGTGGTATAAAGCAATGTATTGATGTGGATTCCGTGATGTTAATAATTCTGACATAAATTAAACTAGTGAATAAATGTTACCATTTTTACAGTGTATGGTTCAGTGTAGTATATTTTCAGTTTAGGTTTCTCTTTACTATTTAGTGCAATACAAGTTATACTCAGTACAGTACGACTGCAGTAAAGTTGAACAAATCTGCAAAATAAACACACACCTATGTTGGGATTTTGTGTTTTATGAGGACTTTCCAAAGATATAATGATTTTATGGAATACCTTGACCACACACAAGCACACCTATATATTCTTTAATAATGCCAATTTGGTGATTAATTTCAAACAGCTTGAAAGTTATGTTGAGGTATATTTCTTGTGTTAAGGTTGTGCATAAACTAATTTTCTACAATATCTACATAAAATTTCTTGTGCATAGTGCAGTTCTTGATAACAGCTGTAACAGTACAAGAATGCAGGAACTACAAATCTGGACAAAGTTTAAAATTGAAGTACATGCGTCATCATTTATAAGCTGAACTGCAGTTCAGTTTATATATGGAAATTATTACAGTATTATTACAGCTTACAGCATAGTGAGATGTGACACAAACAATCAAACAAATCTTGAATCTTGTTTTTAGTTCACTCAAGTCTTCCAATATACAATACTAATCTCCTCCTCATCTTTCTGGTTGTTGGTAAACAAAAGGCATTAGTTCATAGATGACCATTTCTATTTTGGCTGAACTGGGAGAGAGAATCTCATTTGCTTTGCAACTTCAGAGTCATAACGAAACAACAGGTTTTGTGACTTGTGTTTTAGCCTAAAAAAACCTAAACATAAATATAAGGTATGTGCTGTGCATTCTATGTAGTTAGAGTTTTGAAGCAACAAAGAAATGCTATCAGTGAGAGTGAAACACACACACAGCATTACTGGCATCACCCAAGTGACATTCAAAGACCACTGTCACCAAAGCAGATGGCCTCTCTCTCAGAGGGCCTGCTCTACTGAATGTCACACTAACCACTCACAATTCTGAGGATGACTGAAGCCGTTTGTGTGTTTAGAGAGAGGCCATATGGTAATGTGACAGTGTGTTTGGTGTGTGTCACTAAGGTGCTGTCATTAATGGACTGTGATAGATATTTCACATCCTCCGGGTGTACCGATGATCACCCATCCATTAGCTGCTAAACACACCACCTCTTTGATTTTTACTCTCTCTCCCACCCCACCACACACATACACACACTGTACACATGATGGAATGACAATACTAGCTCTGAACGATGGTGGGCGTGAGGACAGGGCTTTCATTTTATGTTCTTCAAAAAAAAAAAAAACTGCATACAGATTTGAAACAACATGAGAGTGAGGAAATAACGAGGATTTTTTAAAAATATTTTATTTATTTAAAATTAACACCCTAACTGATTAGGGTGTTAACACCCTAATTGATTAACACCCTAACTCTAGCCTACCTGTTGTAACACACTTGCTTTATGTTGCTTCACATTTGTAACATTTCTCTTTGTAAATAAAAATAAAACCCTTGTGGATTCATTCTCATTCAGAGAGGCAGAGCAGCTCATCTTCAAAACTATGAGTTTAATTCAGCATGAATTTTGCTGACTGACACTCTTTTGTTGAGGAAATTGGCTCCTTCCTAAGCCAGGGCCATTTTAACCACGCTATTACATATTATACCAGATTCATTCTCTATGTGTAAACTGAGAGGAAGTGTGTGTAAGAGAGAGGAAAAATCCTTTCAGAGAGAGATACAGAGACTGTTCGGAAGACAAAGAGTAGTTCCTACACATCTATAAAACTGTCTATAGAAAATCTATTAAAGCTTGAACAGACAGATAGGAATTGTGAACTGAGACGGTTCATTTAAAATAAACATTGAGAACGCAAATTAGAACATCAAATAGTAGAGAGAGGTTTGGAGAATTCTGCATTGAAAGCTCACAATCAGAAGTTCAGAAGCTGTTGTTCTTGGCAGGCTTTTGCTGGTAACCTTCCTACATATGACATTATTTACATAAAGGACTAGGGCTTCTGAGAATATTAATTATTGATGGTAGCCATAATGAATGATTTATTTAAGAAAAAAGCCAATCAAAAGAAACAGTCTTCCGACACAACCTAGGTAGAATTATATATTAATAACTCAAGGACAAGCTGTCATTGTTCAGCCCTACCTAACGCTTCAGGGGTACAGCAGAGAAGAGACAGCTTTTGTACTCGCTATCACGCTTTAATGTCACTTTGGAAGAGTCTGAAATGGTGTTAAAATGTGCAGATGTGTGTGGAAAGAAAAACATGTCCCTATTATTAGAATTTGAAAAGTTTTTGTTTTGATTATGGTTAGTTGGCATGTTTCCACAATGTGATCTTATCTTTTAAGCAAAATAAATTCTTGTCTTAAAGGAATAGTTCACCCAAAAAAAAAAAGTTTGTCATCATTTACTCACTCTCATGTCGTTACAAACCCCTACTACTTTTTTCCCCTCCGGAAACAACAAATAAAATTAAATAAATATAATCAATTGTACTGGTCTCTTCTTTGCAGTGCTGAAACATTCAAGCTTCAAAAGTATTATTATTATTATTATTATTATTATTATTATTATTATTATTATTATTAAATGCTGATGCAATGTATATGAGCTTAACTGGCTTCCTCTTCTACACAAATGAAACTGTTTCCCTTGAGGCTTTGTTGATTTGTTGTTTACTCCTGTAATTTAGTGCATAGTACTAAGATAAAACTACAAACCCGATTCCAAAAAAGTTAGGACACTGTACAAATTGTGAATAAAAAAGGAATGCAATAATTTACAAATCTCATAAACTTATATTTTATTCACAATAGAATATAGATATCATGTCAGATGTTGAAAGTGAGACATTTTGAAATGTCATGCCAAATATTGGCTCATTTTGGATTTCCTGAGAGCTACACATTCCAAAAAAGTTGGGACAGGTAGCAATAAGAGGCCGGAAAAGTTAGGAACAGCTGGAGGACCACTTTGCAACTTATTGGGTCAAATGGCAACATGATTGGGTATAAAAAGAGCCTCTCAGAGTGGCAGTGTCTCTCAGAAGTCAAGATGGGCAGAGGATCACCAATTCCCCCAATGCTGCTGCGAAAAATAGTGGAGCAACATTAGTGAAAAATCAGAGAAAAATTGGAAAGAGTTTGAAGTTATCATCATCTACAGTGCATAATATCATCCAAAGATTCAGAGAATCTGAAACAATCTCTGTGCATAAGGGTCAAGGCCGGAAAACTATACTGGATGCCCGTGATCTTTGGGCCCACGGCACTGCATCACATACAGGAATGCTACTGTAATGGAAATCACAACATGGGCTCAGGAATACTTCCAGAAAACATTGTCGGTGAACACAATCCACCGTGCCATTCGCCGTTGCCGGCAAAAACTCTATAGGTCAAAAAAGAAGCTATATCTAAACATGATCCAGAAGCGCAGGCGTTTTCTCTGGACCAAGGCTCATTTAAAATGGACTGTGGCAAAGTGGAAAACTGTTCTGTGGTCAGACGACTCAAAATTTGAAGTTCTTTTTGGAAAACTGGGACGCCACGTCATCCGGACTAAAGAGGACAAGGACAAGCCAAGTTGTTATCAGCGCTCAGTTCAGAAGCCTGCATCTCTGATGGTATGGGGTTGCATGAGTGCGTGTGGCATGGGTAGCTTACACATATGGAAAGGCACCATCAATGCTGAAAGGTATCTCCAAGTTCTAGAACAACATATGCTCCCATTCAGACGTCATCTCTTTCAGGGAAGACCTTGCATTTTCCAACATGACAATGCCAGACCACATACTGCATCAATTACAACATCATGGCTGCGTAGAAGGATCCGGGTACTGAAATGGCCAGCCTGCAGTCCAGATCTTTCACCCATAGAAAACATTTGGCGCATCATAAAGAGGAAGATGCAACAAAGAAGACCTATACAGTTGAGCAACTAGAAGCCTGTAATAGACAAGAATGGGACAACATTCTTATTCCTAAACTTGAGCAACTTGTCTCCTCCTTTAGTTGATCCTGATAAGCGCTCATTGTCACAGTTGTAAACACGACAGCTTTCTTTTTTCGTGACGGGGTTGGGCGTCATAATGGCTTTGTTTCCAGACGGACTGTTAAAGAATGAGACACACATCAGTGTAGACGCAGTTTACGTTGTAGATGCAGTGTGGCACTTCCTTTTCTATAACCTCTCGGATTTCATCAAAAAATATCTTAATTTGTGTTCCAAAGATGAACAAAGGTCTTACGGTTTGGAACCACATGAGGGTGAGTACTCAATGCAGAAATTTAATTTTTGGGTTAACTAACCCTTTAACATTTAGTTTTAAGTTGCCGTTGATCATCAGTGTTTGAAGTTTCTTTAGATATTTTTTTTTTAATAACAGTTTGTAAGTGAGAAGTGGCCAAGATTTCAAGAAAGAAACAACATTTCAGTCCAAAATGCTTTGCTTTTGCCTCACAGCTATAGTTACTTACATCTTGACTCATTTCAATCCAGTTCCAATTGAATAAAGGGTGACATGAAATGAATGGCTCCATCACAGTAATGACATTAGAAGGATGACGATCCAGCCAGGTTTCTACAGCCTGCTAATACACAGCAACAAATGAATCAGACAGAGAAAAAAGGAGCAAGCAATCATGTTAGCTCTAGATATTAGCCTGTGAGAATGTCACTGATAGAAGCTGCAAATGAATGAAAGAAAGTGATATACACCAAGTCCAATAATAGTGTGCCACTTCATAGTAACAAGTGACTGAAGCCCACAATCAGTCATCTAATTACAGGTATTTGGGTGAAATACCTTTTAGAAAAGATGGTGAATTTCAGTGAAGGTCCAGCTTGGTTTGGTTATTGACTCATTTGGAAGACTGCAGACACATAAACAGCATAAAGGTCACAGAACATAACATTCTATCAGATGAAAGAAAATGAAATTGGCTACACAATTCAGTATACGATTATCACATATTAAAGGTGCCGTAGAACGCATTTTCAAAAGATGTAATATAAGTCTAAGGTGTCCCCTGAATGTGTCTGTGTGAAGTTTTAGCTCAAAATACCCCATAGATTTTTTTTTTATTTCATTTTTTTAACTGCCTATTTTGGTAACTTTAACCACATTTAACAGTACATTAGCAACATGCTAACAAAACATTTAGGAAGACAATTTACAAATATCACTAAAAATATCATGTTATCATGGATCATGTCAGTTATTATTGCTCCATCTGCCATTTTTCGCTGTTGTTCTTTCTTGCTTACCTAGTCTGATGATTCAGCTGTGTACAGATCCAGACGTCCTGCCCTTGTCTAATGCCTTGAACATGAACTGGCATATGCAAATATTGGGGGCGTACATATTAATGATCCCGACTGTTACGTAACAGTCGGTGTTATGTTGAGATTCGCCTGTTCTTCGGAGGTCTTTTAAACAAATCAAAGTTACATAAGAAGGAGGAAACAATGGTGTTTGAGACTCACTGTATGTCATTTCCATGTACTGAACTCTTGTTATTTAACTATGCCAAGGTAAATTTAATTTTTCATTCTACGGCACCTTTAAGCACAAAGGTGCCTATGCCAATTGATCGTGCAGCTAATTAGGCATGATTTGAATTGAGCTATGATAATGACTGGTCGAAGGTCCATGTCATGAGAAAAAAGATTGCATGAGGTCAGTGTGCCCTTCAGTGTATGTGAAAGCACAAAAATTGGATATCATTGGATATCAGTCTACCACAATAAGAAAAGCTTGTGATGTTTGAGCTTTTTTTTTGTGCATTAGTGTGGCGTTTATGAAATTTGTATTTATCTGGGGTTCATTGTATCTTTATTGCATTTATGTTATTTTTTAAGTGTTATAAGTGTTACTTGTATTTCTATCTTCTATAAGCAAGTTAGGCCAGCTTTTAAGTGAAATCAAATAAAATGAAAATGTATTTAATTAAAGTAAGGATTTTTTTATATTAATTTTACCTTAAGTATATTAATTAAATTGAATAGCCATGCGGGAAGCCCTCAGGCGATCTGGGATCACCTACCTAAATAAAATTTAAGTGGTGTAGTCAAGGGCAGTTTAAAAAGCACCCATTGCCCCATTACAGTAACTAAAATCAGAAATACATCAATATAAATGTATTGTAGAATTGGCCATTTTTTATATTTTGAAATCATTTTTTTAAAAACATAGTGGGGTTTGCATGAGAACAAAACTGAATTACAGCTCATTGAGGAGAGAAAACATTTAGATGCACTTTATTTTCATTTTTATATTACATTGTTATTTTCAAATACAGCAACCTGTGATATCAAATAAAATATATAACAAACGTTAGATCTCCAGCCAGCAGAAGAATCCCCCATATACATTCATTCAGGCTTTTACGAGAGAATTTTACAGCTCACTGAGCCTCATGCCCTGCCAGTATTAACAATGGTGCGATATCTGAAACACACCACCATAAATCAGTGCAGTGATAAACTGTTAATCTCTCCCTTTGGCACATACGAGTCACATTCTAGACTGATTCATATATGTTTGGCTATAGTCATGCATTATTTTATCTTGCTGTAGTAACAGGCACGTTTGTCCCAGTTTTTTATGCAAGCAAACACATTTTCAGAATTAGGAGTGAGAATGTGCAGCATATGCACACCCACATGCACAGAATGTGCTCTGTTAAAACATGTCTTCTGATGGATATTTCACATGCTCCAATAATTTACATAACTGAATCATACAGAGACACTTTGAGCAGACTTGTCTTGGAAGGAACCTCTTGACTTCTCTCTGACCTAGAGAAATGTCTCTGTAGTCACACATGAGCCCTTTGATAGTGCTGTATAACAGATGCATTGTCTATGCTAAAACCTGGGACTGCTGCGATATGAACCTGCCACAGCTGAAACAGCCAAACCCCCTCTCCATCTCTTACAGCCAACCCTTGTCTGGACTCCCCCGTGCCAGGCCAGGAATCAGAGGGCTTCCCTTGCCTGGATGTTCTGTTTGGTGTCCTTTCCCTTTTCTCTAACCCATTTCAGTCCTCTCTTCACCCTCCCCTGACAGAGGCATTGGCAGGGCTGCGTGCCGTTCCATTCCCCGATGCCCATGCTGGTTAGGCCACTGCCAGCCTGATGGTCTGCGCTATTTATTGGTTTTTGCAGTTTTAGGCCACATTGAGCAATGCCTGTTTGTTACTGATGCATGCCAAGATTTTAGTAGAATACAGTAGAAGATATGCAAAAGTATTATTCTTAGTGTTCTAAGTATTATTCTTTCCTCTGGTAATAGCTACTCTAATTTTGTGCCACCAACACGTGACTTAATTCGGAGGATTCCATCAAAGCCTCAGTAATATTTGCATATTATTTCATGACACAACCAGTAGTGTGTTTAACTACAACATCTTTTATAGCCTTTATAATGTTAAAGTCCCCCTGTAGTCAATATTATTTTATCCCTTAAATCTCATCTTTGATCACCAAAATAACACATTTAAACTTTTTTTCCGGTCCCACTTTATATTATAGGTGGCCTTAACTACTATGTAATTACATTGAAATTAATCATTTGATACAATGCACTTATTGTGTACGTTAATGTTTTGACATTGTACTTTATATTTTTAAAAATACCTGCATGTAATTACATCTATAATTACAGTGTTGACCCATCCCATTAACCATATCATCACATGTCTGTCATTTGAGTAATCGTATGTGTATTTAAGTTCCTGTCTTCCCTCAGTTCATTGTCAGGTCTCGTATGGTCACTGTGTTGTGTTGCACTCCTACCTGTATCTGTATCTTTCCCGTTGGATTCAAGTAAAGACTTAATTAAGAGTTATCTTCTTCATCGTGTGCTTTCTCTCAACCAGCACATTATAATTTGTAATTAGTGTATCCTTGGTGAGCATAATATTTTCTTTCAAAAACATTACAAAAAATCTTACAGACTAACTCTAAATTTTGAACAATAGTGTCTATGATATTGACAGAGAAAGAGTATGCTTCCTGCTAGTCATGTCTTATCCTGCACCACCAAAACTTGACTCTTTTGACAATGTCACTTTAACTCCATAAAGGATTCCATCAAAGCCTGAGCAACATTTGCATATTATTATGTATTTTATAGGGCTGTCAAACGATTGATCGTGATTAATCGCATACAAAATAAAAGTTTGAGTTTGCCTAATATATGTGGGTGTACTGTGTGTAATTATTATGTATATGTAAATACAAACACATTCATGTATATATTTGAGAAATATTTACAAGTATATGTATTTATTTATATTTTATATAATTTATCAAATAAAAATATTTTGTACATAAACATATTTCTCTTAAATATATACATTGATTTGTGTGTATTTATATATACATATTAATTACACACAGTACTCACACATATATTATGCAAACTCAAACTTTTATTTTGTATGCGATTAATCACGATTAATCATTTGACAGCCCTAGTGTTTTAATATAATATCAATACATTAACATAAATATTATAAATTATACTATTAGATATTCAATATACAGTATAGATATTTGCTAAATTTGGGTTATCTTCTGAAAACTGGTAATATCACGCACAAAGAGAACAGTCAAAGTGTACTTTTGGAGCTGCATGCTCATGCATTTAAACAAAATCCTTTTCCGTCTTACAGAAAACCAAAAATAAACAAATAAATGATGACAGAATTTTCATGTATTTGAACTTTTTAAAGTTTATCCTTAGGTAAAGTCCAGAGTGACGTGAAATGCAAAACAAAAGTGACGTTTTGTAGTTGCAGGATAATTTTTGCTAGGGTTGCTGTTTATTTATGAGAGTGTGTTGTTAAAGGCATGTTGATACAGTCTTTAAGTTAAGGAGCAGAACAGCTAACCTTCCTAATGAGATCTTTGATGTTCTAAAGCACAGACCAAAGGGACCGACTGAGGAGAGCAGCTTTGCTTGTCAATAAGGCAAAGTGAACTGAATCTAATGTTGCTAGATGTTGTATTAAAATGAACATTGTTAAAAGAATGTCAAGGAAATATTTTGTTTACAAAATGCAGTAACAATCTATACAAATATCGATTTTCCAGAATATTTACTATGCATCATTATCAGCACAAATTCTGCATGAAT
This sequence comes from Megalobrama amblycephala, assembly GCF_018812025.1. Taxonomy (NCBI): domain Eukaryota; kingdom Metazoa; phylum Chordata; class Actinopteri; order Cypriniformes; family Xenocyprididae; genus Megalobrama; species Megalobrama amblycephala. The sequence goes on along the minus strand of NC_063046.1, from coordinate 44,265,355 downwards.
CTCTACAGGCTTTGCTTAATCAGTATGTGCTAATTAGAGTGAGATTATATTTATTGATATTAATGATAATCGTAATCATTGAGAAAGAGAGGGGAAAGGAGCATAAAAAAGAAGATGCAAATATTTTTTTGTGGATGTATTAGAAAACAAGGTGCAGATACACAGGGAGAGCCAGCAGGAAAGCAGAGAAACAAGAAGGGACTGAAGGGCAACCACAGAGTCCCGGTCTGTTGGGACCAAAGTTTACAACACACCAATTAGATATGATGAAGCAAAGCTTCTCCAAAGTGACTCAGATCTCCTGCAGCAGCGGTGCAGAGAATCTTTGTGCACTCTGTAGACCGGCTCATTAAGCAAAACATAGATAGGTCTTTGCTTATCGCTGCTGAACACATGCAAACTAGACACCATTTTTCTCAGGCACTCTACCTTTTTACTTGCTTTCGCTCTCTGTTCTTTCTTTTAACAGCATAATGTCATCTCTATTTGGACTGCTCATGTTATGACATGGGCAAAATACATTTCTGACACTCTGCTCCCCAAATACATGAAACATTAGCCTTATATATAACCCACAGACAGACGTAATAAATGACCAATAATATCTAATGATTTATGAAGAAAAAATAAAATGTTGAAATATGGAGATGAGTTTTCTCACCGACAGTGATGATATTTAAATTTTTATAAATGTATAAAGTAATTGTCTTACAGAGTTTTAGCATTAGAGTTAAATAATAATAATAATAACTAAAAATATATATTATTTCTCTTCACTGTAATTGCAACATGCCTAAGAATGCCTATGCATAAATCCGGCCCTGGACTGGTCACTGACCTTTCTTGATTACGCTCTCTTGCTTCCTCTTAAAAGAGAATGGGAGCCATTTGAGCTGAGAAACTTTCTTCATTATTAAGGGAAATGCAGGATTTATGTGTTGCCTTGTGCAAAGGTGAGTTCAAAGAGTTCTGCAAAGCACCAGAATTATTTTGAAGCCCAATAATTAGAGGCATGAAGCCTACACAAAGGCCAAAATTCAAATACGAACCATATAATATATTACAGTATTACTATCTCATTCATGTAGGTCGAGTTTTACAAGCTTTTAAGTAGGTTAAGTAGCCTTTACTTACCAGATTGTATTCCTGATTTGATTATTCATATTCAGCTCTGAATTAACTGACAGAAGACCCAACAGATGATAGTCTGAGAAGAGAGACAGAAAGGAAATGCTATGTGACTTTCACAAGCATGTTACATCTGTAATAAACTGTTTCAGAACCCAAAAACAAGTGTGAACAGAGAGAATAATGGTGGGAGGATTAATATTAATCAGTCCAAAATTCAACATGGTACAAGCTGAATTGGGGTGCTGCTTGAAATGTTTCAGACAAAACTCAAATGGACAGTAAAAGGACAGTAAAACCTGATTAACTACAGTATATTAAACAATTTAATAAACAAACTAAAGTACACTACCATTCAAAAGCTTGAGGTCTGTAATTTTTTTTTTTTTTTTTTCCCGAAAGAAGTTTCTTATGCTTAGCCTTATTTGATCAAAAATAATCATAATAAAAAGTAATATTGTGAAATATTTTTACAGTTTAAAATAACTCTTTCTATTTAAAAATGTAATTTACTTTCAGCATCATTACTTCAGCCTCAGTGTCACATGATCCTTCAGAAATCATTCTAATATGCTTATTTGGTGCTTAAGAAACATTTCTTGAAACGTAATTATCAATGTTGAAAACAGTTGTGCTTAATACCATCAATACAAACTATTACAGTATTTTTTCAGTATTCTTTAATGAATGGAAAGTAAAGAACCGCAGTTATTTAAAAGTTTTTTGTAACATTATTAACATTATTAGTAAGTCATTATTGTCACTTAATATTAAAATATAAAAAAAAATAAAAAAAATAAAACACCAAACTTTTGAAGAGTACTGTGAGTTTTTGAATTTTGAATTCATTCGTGTCAGTGGAAAGCATATTTACACTGTCTGAATCGTTCCCTATTCTCTATATAGTGCACTATGTGCCATTCACCATGTAGAAACTAGTAAATGTGTGAGCAAATGACCGATTTCGAGGGGAGGAGGAGGCAGGACTTCAGATTCTAGAGAGCATTTGATTGGACAGAAGATTTGACAAGAAGCTGAAATGCGATGTGATGTCATGAAAATCCATGATCCATTTTAGCGGAAACGAGAGACTGTAAGTTTTGAATGCTTGTATCTCCTAAATGCAAATTTTGTCATTGTTTTGGAACACACCAGCTTATTCATAACATTAAGGTTAACATATTCATACTAAAAGCTAAAAAACTTACATTTTGATTTCAGGTGGACTTTAAAATATTTAATCTCTTCTAGACCTAACAATAACTGGACAAGACTGTATTAACAATTTCTATTGTTGAGAAAACATTTCATGCTGAAAACCCAAACGTTCGGGTCTGTGTTCAGACTCTGTAGTGATCTCCTCTCCACAAAATATAAGTGTCAATCTGATGAGTCTCTGATAAAGTGGGAAAGAAATCTGGGTGTTGAACTGAAGGAGCAGCTGTGGGGAGACCCGTGCAGGAATGGAGTAGCATCTATAATGAACTCTGGGTTCACTATATGTAAAAAATAAATAAATAAATAAATAATTTTCTCCACCAGCTCTTCATTACCCCAGTCAAACTTTATAAATATTATTCAGGTATCTCTGCGTTTCTCTTTAGATTCAATGTGATTGAGGGCACATTTTTACACGCACATGGCTATGCCCTAAAGCAGCCTCAAGCAAGCTGTACGTGATGCACTCCCTGCTATACACAGATACAGTCCCCCTGGACACAGAACTGTGTCTACTGTGCAGTTTCACCATCTCAATCCTAAAATCAGTTACTCTGTAAAACATATGAAGATATTCCTATCTTTTGCGTAAAAAAAAAAAAATGCAAAGAAGTGGAAATCGCATGTTCTTTGTTGTCGTTGCCAGGTATGGAAGGTATCATTGTCAATGTCTACCCAGAGTGCTGTATTCCTGATGAAAAATGGCTTTTTGTAATATTACATTACTGTAATAACTGAAAAAAAAAAGACATTAAAAAAAACTAAATAGAAACATGACATGGGGAAAAAAAAGGTATTGTGACAAATAATTATTTTTAATATTAATGACTTAATCATGGCCATGTTTTATTAATTCATTGTCACGTTTTAGGTAAATTGTGGTCACAATATCCTGTGAAATACAATATCTCTATTAGTGGTTTTAGGAGTCAATGTCTGTTTTACTTATATTTCATTGAACAAAATATGACCTACAGGCCACAGCAATATATACAATTGATTTTGTAGACCATACAGAATGTACTGTAACAAAAATAGTGTTTTACTCCAAAGAGTGATAATGCTATTATGAAGAAATTAAATATCACTAATCAATATTTACAGTAAGTCTGTAAATGAATAACTCTCATTTTTCTACCCAGTTCAGGCTTGTAGAAATTAAAGTTCTACATAATTATAATGCAAATAAAGTACATAAATATTACTTTAAATATAGATTTGTAAGTAAAAACATTCACTAAAAGTTATATATTTGCTCACTGACTCAATATTATGTTGCAAAGTTATGTAGATTTTACTTAATATTATTATGTAAATGTGTGCAACAACCTGCAGTTTTTAAGGGCACTGAACACTGTCTATTGTTTGTTATGGGAATAAAATTCATGCACAGGCCTGCATCTGCTAATCGCGCCACATGGCCTTTTGTATGGCCAAGTTATCAGGGTCAGACTTTCATGCACTCATACACTCTCATCTTTTCCCTGCATAATTGGAAAGTGGAAGGCAAGTGGAGCATCACCACGGGCAGACGTGATTCACTCCAACACATACACACACACACACACACAGAGTCATACTCACTGGTTCATCCAATGCTTCTCCTGTTACTGTGGTAGTAAGAAGGCGGTGCCTGTCTGTCCTCAAGCAATTTGCCAAAGGCTTCACACTGCCCTTCACAGCTCACTTGGCAAGTGCCCATTTGCAATGGAAAGGGAACATGAAACATGCTGTCAGGAATGACACCTGTATCACTACATTATGCACGCATGGTCCTTATGCATTAAGGTATGCACACATACACAAACAAGCATAAAGTCACTCCTGCCATGTAAATCAAATTCACAATGGACACCATTTGAATATATGGACAATATCCAACTCCGGTAGCAAAGCAAAGTCACTGAGGCAAGCAGAATTCCAAATACTCCTCTGAGAGAATTAGCATTTTGCCCCCATGGGCAGGAAGAGAAAAAAAGAATGATGGAGGAAAAGAGGGAGAGGAGAGAAAAGAATAAAAATGTCAGAGTAAAGCCTTTCGGATTTCTCCTGACAGCAGCCTCAGTATCACTCCAAGGTTCTTTTCAAAGTTCAACGCCATTGAAGGTTATGGATGCCATAAAATCAATTCCCCTGGACAGATAAAAGGCAGAGAAATACAATGCAGCTGTGATCAAAGTGCATTGTTTTGCCTTTTTTTCTCTGTCTCCTTGTGCTCCTTTTTTTTTTTTTTTTTTTTTGTCCATAAGCCCAGGAGGTGTGTGGGTCAGAGATATATTAGTTTATGGTCAATCCAGGCCTATTAGAATGAAAATCTTTGGTACTGTAGAATAGGCTGGCACTGATAGGTAAAGGATAATGTACAGTCAGCCAGCCGTAAACCCTGACAGGATGCAGACAAGAAGCATACAGTATCGATCAACTTTTTACACAGATATTCACCAAATAATATTTGAAATATATAAAAAAGAAGAAAGACTATTACAATGTACAAAACAGTCTATCACACTCTAAAATGATCTAGTTGTTTCCAAGTATTTTTGAAAGTTGACAACTTTCAGGTTCTGAATTTTTCCATTCAACTTAAAAGTGTTCATTACAAAGACTAGAAATTGAAGTGCTTTTTGAAAATTAGATTTGGGCTGTTTTTTACATTTTGCTACTTTGTAAGCAAATTGATTAAGTGTTTTATATGAAAGGTGTATTTTTGTGCAGTATATCTCATATTTACTATTTTATGTTTTTAAATTCTTTGGCATTTTGATATGGTTGTAATGATCAATTGAAATGAATTATTTCATGGCGTAGAACACGGAAGCCCTGAACTGCGTTCACTACGTCAACTGGGTATGACAGCAGTTGTTAAATAAAGCTGTATTTTTGTTTTTGAGCGCAAAAAGTATTCTTGTCACTTCATAACATCAAGGTTGAACCACTGTAGTCACGTTGACTCAAGTCTTTACTACCTTTCTAGACGTCAAAAGCTGCAATGGCATTGCTGCCTATGTATCTTACGGGTTTGGGACAACATGAGGGTGAGTACTTACTGACAGAAATTTCATTTTTGGGTGAACTAACTCTTTAATAGCACTTTAAATAAAACAAAAAAAAAATAGAATTAAGGTTGAACCACTGTATTCACATGGACTATTTTAACGATGTCTTTAATATCTTTCTGGGCCTTAAAGGTAGTAGTTAAATTACTGTCTATGGATGAGTCAGAGAGCTCTTGGATTTCATCAAAAATATCTTAATTTGTGTTCCAAAGATGAACGAAGGTCTTACAGGTGAGGAACTATCTCTTTAAGCGATACTGCTGGGTGACAGCGTCAACAAAGAAGCTAAAGCTTTACTGCTGGAATTGTTTGCTGTTTGGGTAAGTTATTTAAAATACTATAGGTTTAGGTATATGTTAAATAATAGGTTATGTAACTGATTTTATTTTATTTTTTCAGTGACCAATGAAAATGAAGTATTCCAGAGAGCCACGTACACAGCAAAATCTCCAGAGTTAAATCAACTCTGTTCAGAGTACATATGGTCCATCTCTAAATAGTGTTAAAATAACACTGAAGCAGAGTTAAAGTTAATTAGGTAATTAAGCAATTAATTAAGTAATGATTGTGCATTAGTGATGAACACCTGCTGTTAACAAGCAGAATCACTGAAGAAAAAAGAAACACAAGAACTACAACTGACTTCAGTCACAGCCATATTAATTGCTTAATTATCTCATTAACTTTAACTCTGGTTCAGTGTTACTTTAACACTATTTAGAGAGGGACCATATGTACTCTGAGCAGAGTTGATTTAACTCTGGGGATTTTACTGTGTAATAATAGTTTAAGTGGTCATTTTTTATTTGTTTGAAATATGTGTCATGCAAACTCTGCCTTTTTCTGTCTCCAATTTTTTAAAAAAATACTATCTTTTTCAAACTATTACACAGAAGTTCTCAAATTAAAGTTCAGAGGTATTAACTACAGGACAAAACATAATAAATGTAGTGTTTGATTAATTTGCATACCATCCAACATAAGCCATCGGTGGCCTCCAGTCCATAGCAATCCATTTTGTGATTGAGTTTGTCAGTCTGTCCGAGGTGTTGGAGAGCACTGTCAACAGGGAGTAAGCAAGCAGAAATAATGACATCAGTGGACTCCACAACGATTATGCCCAGTATTGCACAGTTAAAAATAGCATGGATATAACAAGGGACATGAGATAGGGCCATATTATTCTATCATATCATGCCACAATATTATATAATCATCATTGAAATGTCTCCAGTAAACATCATAGCAATATTAGGTTATTACGAATAACAATAATTAAACACATTATAGATTTGTTAGTTTAAATGGCAGATGTCATAGCCTTATAAATGCTTTGATGTACTGGAAAAACTGTGAAGAGGAGCTTGTCTAAACTGATGTGTTTGAAAGCTCGGCTGTTGGATTGCTGGACTGTACATGCGGATTCACCCTCAGAGATCAATAAACTACATATATGTCTATCTATCTTGACTCCAGCTGAGTTTTTTCAGGTTGGTTTTTCAAAGCATTTACTAAAAATATAGACAACCACAATAGCACAGCACCCAAAATAAACCAATGGCCATGAAGTACAGTAATAAGAAACCTCTACAGTTCATAATTTGGAAAATATCCAAGACTGAAGAAACTTCTGTTTCCATAAAAACATTCATTTGCTAAAAAGGTACAAATGTAATGATTCCAGCTGAGGTGAGAAAAGTAAAAGTGCCAAAGAATGGGAAAGAGTCTAAAATAACTGTTCGGGTAAAAAGGAAGAGAGAGAAAAAGGGACATGGGGTGGGGAAAAAAACAGCAAAACAGCTTTTTAAAGGCAATTGAAAACCCATTAAGCAGTGACAGAAAGTGAAAAAGTGGAAAAGTGGGATTTGTTCATAATTATTGCATTCACAGAAAAAGGTCATGTAATAACCCTGCAATGGCATAATCATACTACACCAGCACAACCTGTATGTGTTCTAGCATTGACACTTGGTAAAATGATTTGATACAATTATGATCACTGTTGCTTAAAATTCTGTTCACACTTACATACACTACATTAGTATGATATAAAAAGTGTATGATATACAAATAGTGCCGATATGTAATTATATCAGGGAACAGCGTGTAAATAGGTACATTGTTGCTGCTATTGCCGTTATATTATATTATTATGTATTACAGACACTATAATATAAAATGTTATATATGTTGATGATATTAATTATATTAACTGTCACTGTTGCCATTAACATAAGAAAATCTTCTTTTTTTTTTTTTTTTTGTATAATATGCATCAAAGGCATTTTTGTTTAATCAGGCTCAATATCTTAATTCATGCTTTCCAAAATTGGGTTCATGGACTGCTGGGGGTTCATGGCAGAAAGATGATAATTACTTAAATACAAAAAAAAAAAAAAATTAAACAATTAAAAAAATAAAACAATAAAATATTTTATTTGCTTACCTACATATCATGTGACCATTGTCTGACACCAGAGAACCATGAACATGTCAATATGCAGTTAAATTATTGAAATATTAACTTAAAATCTCAGGGGGTACAGTGCTTGAAAAAATCGTCTGACAAAAAAAAAAAAAAAATAAATGTTTGGAACCCTTGCCTTTCTAGAATGATCGGGTTATTTTCTGTTGAGGTCACAAGTCATGTCATAAACCATTCAGTTAAAACAAGACTAATTTGTGTTAATTTGTTTTTCTGATGCATGGATGACATCTTCCATAGGAGAGCAAAGAGGATCTTGAGCTACTCTTACACAAACACAAACACACACACACACGTTTGTTTTTGTGAATTGTGGGGACATTCCATAGGCGTAATGGTTTTTATACTGTACAAAAAAACACAAATTAAACCACAAATTATTGGTCAGCAAAATTTAACAAACTGCAAAGACAACCAAGACTCAATAAGACTCATGTTTTAGCCTGGTCAGAGTCCAGATTTGAACACTATGAATATTTGGTCTCACATTAAACTCAAACGAACTTCAAGGACACAAAAGACTGTGGTTCTACACCCAGAACTTTAAAAGGACATCAGCCATCTTGGTTGATTTTACTGGAGTTCAAGGACATGAAGAGGCATACAGCTTGCACCTGTGAGGCCTTTAGAAGGATCTTGGAAATCTTGGAAAAGTTACAATTTATGTCAAACAAGAAGATGACCTAACATCTATGGTAAACAGCAGGACTATCAAAGACTGATGAGTTAAATGCCTCTTTGGATATTGAATTGATACATCAGTACCCCCGAAACCTAGAAGCCCAGTGTTATTATTGAATTTTATGATTTATTGATGTTTTATTTGCCTTTATATTTTTGTTTATTATAAAAAGAAACCAATTAAAAGAATTTTAATTGATTCATTGATTTTTAGTGTTTAAAGGTGGACTCAGTAGAATTTCAAATACACTGTTTGGAAGTTAGTCGGGCCGACACCAACAACAAACGCGTAACCAATCAGCATTAGGGGGCATATGATGGTTAGAGGACAGAGATTGAGCAAGAGGGATATTTGAAAATAATATAAAAAAAACTGCAGAACGAGAGATGGGATACAATACAAAAGAGCTCAAAAGAATATCACTGGAATGAATGTTTATGATTGGGCAAGCGCGTTAGGACCCTCGTTTATATTAGAAAAGCTTTCCAGTGATGGAGAGAGCTAAGTGGGAAGGCCTGAAAACAGACGCAGAGGCTGCTTTGATCCCGCTTCTCATGTGAGTAACACGGTTATGATTGTCTGGAGCTGCTGTACTGTTTGCTACTAACAATGAATGCTTTGTATTTACTCTTGTGTACTGTACGTTCATTGTTTTGTGCTTCCATGTCGTTCGTTCATCAACTGCACTTTATTTTTCGTGAAGCATTTTGTTGCGCGTCAGCTGTGATAAACAGACATCCATTCTCGCATTGCATGTGCAACAGTGGCCAGATAGTGAGAGCTCTGCAGTTAAACCACTGCGCACTGACAACTAATAGAGAATTCGGGGTTTAGCGTCATTGTTAGTGCATTCGCCTCGCGTGCCAGCAGCAATTGGGCCGGGGTTCGAGACCGACTCAGAGCAGGGTGGTTGGGATTGGAGGGTGAGTTTTGGAGGCAGAGCAATGAAGAGAGGGGTGGGTTTGTTTGGGTTGATTTCAAACATCAACAATGTCCAACAGCGTTGTTCAAAATCTACTTTCTGCACCTTTAAGTTTTTAAGCAAGAAGACTTCTGACTAAATTGCAACTAAACCAAATTGTAACTAAAAATGAACAAACTGTAATTAAAACAGACTCGACTGTATATGAGACAACATTACAGCACAAAGCACATAACATTACAATAATAATGGAAACAACTTATCTGCAGTTATTGTTAGAACTTAAAGCGTTTTGTAAGCTGGTTGTTTTGGTTCAGAAGGAACTGTAAATGCGTCTGCTGTTTTTCTATTTTTCTCGCTCTGTGACTAGCAATGCATCTACAACTCTGAACATGTTGATGACATGCGATGTCTGCATGAGGTATGCAAATGCATCAGTTGACAGGCAGGTAGGGCATCCTATGATTGTACAAACATTTTTGGGGGGGGGATCTGAGACTCTCACAGAAGATATATTCGTTTTAATATTTGGCCCACTTTAATTATTGATTGCTATCAGGATGTGAAGAGACTTTCAACCAACATAACAAAAAAACAAAAGCATATCCTAAATTTAAACATGGAATACACCATAAGCACTATTTTCTTTTCTTTTCTTTTCTTTTTTTTAATCCACAGTGCGCAAATTACCAAAACATCCTTCAGGACCATCTGACTACACAAGAGCTTAGATTTGAATCTGCAATATTTTAGTTTAGCGCTCCAGCTCAAGCATTAGGCTACCATCGTGCTGGTCTATAGAAGTAAAACTCATTTTATGTAGGAGTTATGCCAGAAAATACATATCTCAGGACCACAGATACTTGTTGGTTTTCTTTCTGATTTATTGTAAACAAACCATGTAGCAGAAGTTGTCCACACACTGAAAAAAAAATAATAATAAATAAATTATTCAGACCATAAAAGGTCTATCAAAAATATATCTTTAATTTTTCTTTTGCATGTGAAAAAGGGGAAATAATTTTTATATTAAATAAAATAAAAAAACTAGAGTGTGTTAAAAACAGACCAGAGAGCAAAAGTTTCAGCCTAGTGCTTTTTCTTTTTGATTTAGAAAAAGTCAATCTCTAACCCTTGACTGACAAAGTTACTCTGAAAAGATGCCATGCATCAGACTGTAACTGGACCGAATATTAAACTGAAAAAATTATGTTGACTGTCAGCTTACGACAGTTTGCTGACAGTTATATGTGATCATCAAGCACCATTTCAGACAGCAATTGGTGTGCTTGTAAGTGGCCACTGGCTTGTTCCACAAGCCAACTTGAAACAACCCAGTTTTACTATGGGGTGTCACTTTTACCCATTGTTTTAGCTGAAATCTGGCCTCTGTATGTCAGTGGTCTGTCACACTCGGCGATTAAGAATGAAAGAGAGATGACAGATTAAACGACTGCATCTGACATTTCTCTATGAGTCCTTGTCATATATTGCAAAGCCTCATTTTGTCAGCAAATCAATGTGAAGTCTGCCAAAATAAAAAAAGAGTACAACACAAACATAGAGTTGTAATAAACTGAATTAAGATGCAATTTGTGTAGTAACTCTGAATGTGTGCCACTGTTTTTATGTTCTTAGACTTGCCATAGAATGTATATGTTGTGCAGTAGGGGTGTGCAGTGAATCCATTATCTTTACAGTGTACAGTAGTGGACAAAATAGGACAAAATAGCCTATATATATATGCTAGCAAACAATAGCACATATTAACATGCTTGAGTTAAGCAGCGAAGACATTCACTTTATGTACACATACAAACCCGAAGAAAAGCCCCACTCTTCACCACAATTTTAACCCTGTGTAAATGAAACAGTTCTAAATCACAGCCTAATCAAACATTAACCCTTAAATGCATACCTCGGGTCTTTAGTGACCCGGGACGTCATTCACTACCCTCCTCCTCATTCATTTTTTAAAGTTAGACATCAACCTTCTTGGTATTCCTCAATCAATTCATTATAAAGAATATAACAAGAAAAAAATCATAAAATTATAAAAGAATGCCTATTTTTGTATTCATTTTTTGTAAAAATTGTATAGGGTCGCTAACGACCCGAGGTGTGTATGAGTGTACGTATATTTTTTCTGCACAACAATAATTGAATCTTAGATGACAGAATAAGTGCAATTCACCTTTATTCCACAAGGTGGCAATGTCTGATACACAATGATGAAGTGACGATTCATTCAGACAGAAAACGAAATAAGAAAAACATGAAATGGCTCAGCGATTTACTGCAGAGCAAATACTGAACGCAATCAAATATGACTGTAACTGTTACAGGATGAATCTGGTGAAGCTGTTAGCGATCAAAATATTGATTTTGAAGATGTTGAAAATTATATAGTTTTGAGAATACATTTGAGATCGCGAATGGGTTCATATTCGTGACCTCAAACATAAAACTAGCCCATTATTTGCTGAATTTACAGGGAAATGAGCTCTGACGAGGACAGTGATGATGGCAATAAACATCTGCTCAAACGGAGCCCTTTCAAGCTCCAAAAGGTAACAAAATACGATTTATTTTATTCTTCTGTAATTGTTACTCTAATATCAGAGGAGTTTTATATTATCGCGACAGGTAGAGATCCTTCCGTGTTAGATATAGATCCGGGTCGATAAAGACCCGAATATGTAAGAATGATTGGCGAAACAGTCATGCATTTAAGGGTTAAACACTATCAAGTCTCAACAATTTCAACAGTTTTACTTTCCCTGAAAAAGTCCTATGGAAAGGATGCTCTGAAGCAATTTCATTAATGTCAACATTAGTTTGTTTTTGTTTTTTTAATATTTGATTGGTTCACATCCACCCTGTATAATTTAATCTAGTACATTTCTCATTTTAAAGAATTACATTATTCGAAAGCAATAAAAAAAAAGAGGTGTGTAAAATGTGTGTAGATCACAAATAATGATTGCGTAAACCAGACGATCTATTTTTCCACTTTTTCAATGTATATAGCCGATATACCTTGTGTAATTCATGCAATTATTGTTTTGCTTTTTTTTTATTACATCCCTTAAATGAAAGAAAGCTAAAAGAAAAAAAAAGGTTCTGCTTGAATCGGAAGTATACTGTAACAACAATAGCATGTTTCACTTTTGTTTTTGAAATAAAATTCTTATTGGCTCCCACTGATTCTCCAGCAACTTTGTAAATGAAGCCTAACTGAATATCTGCTAGTTGGGTGCCCACCTTAAGATACAAAATATGAATATTTTACTTTTGGCCAGCATGTTACTGTAATTACTCTGTCCTCAATTAAAACCATATAATCTTTAGATAATCGTTAAGGACTCCTGAGCCTATTCATGGCCAGAGAGCAAGAGCGTGTTTATGCATTTAAATGCGTGCTGATCTCTCTCTGTTCTTTTTCTCGCTGTCTAGCTTTACTCTGTTACTTTGGCTCACATCTCTAAACCCCTGTCAGACATCTATTCATCCACAACCCTCTCACCAGGGGTGGGACAAGATGTCCAAAATCTCCTCGACCTCCAACCCCCTCCCGCATGTTTCGGCCAGGCCCTTCAGTGCTGTCCTGGTCCTCCTGAGAGAGTTATGCTGCCGATGCAAATATTAACAAACTGCACATCTCGCTGCCCTCCTGTTATGATAACACAATTAGCATGTGGGCCCACCGCTCTGTCAGCAGAAGCCAAATCTCACTCTCAATACCAATTAACACGAAACACATCACAGAGTAACACTAATTTTGAGAAGAGAAAAAAAGAGGTTGATAGGTTCCTATTTCCTTCAAGATGCAATTCTCCTTTTCACCTATTTAGGCAAAAGGCTAAGTTAATACCAAGTTTAGCTTGACAAACAATTAAGTATTCATGTATACTGCAATGTAAAACATGTAGTTATAGAAGGAGTAAAACTATGTGTCAACTGTATCTATCCTTTGAAGAAAGTAGCAACAATAACTGACAAAATGAATGATATTTAATTAACTTATATATTAAGGTAATTACTGATATGCATAATAGTCTGATATGCCTATATTAATTATGCTTGCAAGGAAATAATTTAACATTGTAATAATTAGGCACATTTTAATTAGTGAGATTATTGTATACATAATGAGGTGTACCACTTCTATTCGCTTAGAAATGGCAAGATATTTTAGAAAGTCACCACAGAAAAAGGTACCACATTACTGTTGCTTGGAGAATTACAATTTCACATAATTCAAATCAAATACGTTATGCAGAAATGGGAGGGGGGGACCCTATTCAATATTATTAATTTTTTTTTATCTCTTTACTTTATGCTGAATAAATATTTCCAAAATGTTCCATTCAAATCTTTTTCTTTTACTCTTTCTCCCCTCTCAGCAAACGTCACACTACACTGCAGTTTAATTAAGTCACGGGGAAACTTAGCACATTGTCAAAGTTTCCTTTGACAGATATTTTCACCTACTTCTTAAAGGCACAATATGTAGTTTTTCGCCGCTAGAGGACGCTTATGCAAAACAAAGGCATAGCTTGATGATGCCTTGATTTCCCGAAATTATGGGTGGTGTTGACTTCACGTCTACAGTAGGTGGAAAAGAATCAGACAACACTCGGGCAGAAATCATATTAATGGATGAGCTAATGTATTAAAGATTTATTAACATTACTGTAGGATGGAGCAGGGTGTTGCTAAAAGCCATTGAAGCTGAATGAGGCTGCTGGAGCGATTGCTAATGAGAGATAATGATAATGCTACTCTGTGCGTTCATTCGGCAGCTACTGTGAGACACTTGTTGCACACTGCAGTAAGCTAGATCGATATTAGGCATGGTAAAACATGGTACTCGTGGTAAATCAAGAATAAGACTTACTGTTTTGAGATATATAACAATGATTAGATTTCTGTTGATGAAAGTATCCAAACAGTTGCTCACCTGTCTAATCAACACATAATACATTAAAGCATCTTTGCTGTTTCCATGGTTTCTAGAAAATAAAACCTGAAATTGAGGGTAACATGAATGATGCCATTGATAGGAAACGCACAGTCTGTTAAAATTGCTTATTTCTCTGGATTTAAACATTCTTCGAAACCTTTGGGATAATGTAAGTACACAACGAAATATATAATACGGTTCTAGTGGTTTTTGGATATTTTACTCCAAAAATCTTACATACTGTGCCTTTAACATTATTTAAATCTGCCAAACAAAATGGTATACCATTCAGTAGGATGTAAATATCTTCAGCCCCCTCCACATTCTCCAAGTTTCTAAGCCAACTGTATGTTTAAGAAGTTTCTTGTTATAAAATACACCAGTTAAATTCCCATTTACCAGTAAGGCAAACTCTGGACACCTGTGCGTAACAGTTTAAGGAAGTTTAATGTTTTCTACAGGGACATTGTTTTCATGAGTTTCGTTGTTCCAAATCACAGGTGGAAAAACACAAGCATTTGATGGACGTACAGAGTCTGCCTGACTTTGATGTAGTGATGTCGCTTTGGTACGGTGGAGCTGCAGTCTCATGGGAAGTTGTGCTGAAGCTAAACAGGGGGAAATGCATGTCTAGCATGCTCGGCTTTGGACAGTTGACAGCTGGTGGAAATAACAAAACAACCATTTCAATAGGACCAGAGAACATTCCAACACACTTTCCTACAGATCTGCCATGTTTGCCTTGTTCTGTCTTTGTAGAGTTTGTGTGCTCAGAGCGATTGGTGGTGGTGGTGGGGGGGGGTGTTTGGGGTGGGGTGGGGGGCTGTAAAGGATCCAAGAACCCCAAAGAACAGACTGGGAGTTGGAAGCTTCAGGTGGCCTTGGAGAGGATCAGAGCGAAGAGAAGAAAAAAGAACCAGAGGGAGCAAAATATCAAAGTTTTTTCATCATTTAAAAAATACTTACTCAGGAGTTAGAGAGATGAAAAAGCAGTTGAATTGAAGTTGAAATATTCATTTGTATCCAGTAAAAGTGTGGTAGGGAATAACACTGTCCATTGGTTTGTGGGGGAAGTGCAAAAGATCTACAATACCTGTCTGTTAGTGTTGCCATTCATCTCAAAGGCAGTTGCTCGGCAGACACAGGAATTCTGCTATCAGTGTTCATTGGTGTTCGGCTCTGGATAATTTTGAGCACTATAAAACATATATAAGTGACATATATGAAATGTTTGCAATTTATATGTTACATGCAAATACATTCTTTGTTAGAGTACACAAACTGGCCATCAGTTGAAAAAGATGCTCTTTACAAGCATGAATTTAAGTTTTGATTTACTATTCATCACAGTCCTGTCAGTGTATGAATTTCTTCTTTCCTTCAGTGATTCTGCTTCTTAGCAACCTTGGTAATGCTGAGATGATTCGATAAATAATATATAAAGATTTTGTGAGATTTCTTAATAGAACAAAACTGACCACCATTAAGATCTCACAACTGAACAAAACCGATCATCATTGAGATCTCATAATTTAACAAAACTGTCCATCGTTGAGATCTCGTAACCGAACAAAACCGACCATCACTGGTAACTAGGGATGCACCGATACCGATACCAGTATCGGCCTGATACCAAGCTCATGTACTTGTACTCGTACTTGTAAAAATACCCCTGATACCAAAGACCGATACCTCACATGACGTAACTGACAGAATTTTCCGTGCACAGAGACTCCGGCGGCAGCAGCAGAAACAATGTCATTCCCAGAGGTGTGGAAATACATCAAAATGAATGATGACAACCCACACACTGTGAACTGCATGCAAATCGCGCTGAATGACACAGACCAGAAGAGCTCTCTCTCATGCACGCGCTGTCTCTCTCTTTCTTTCTCCCAGTTCTCTCAGACAGCGCGCAATCAGTTCTCATTGCACCTGAATGGTCAAATGCACAAATAGTTGTCAAAATGTCCATCGCGTGGAGTATTTCACAAAAATCTAGTCGGTTATGAACAAAACCAACCATCATTGAGATCTCATAACGAAAAAACTGACTGTCTTTGGAATCTCATAACAGAAGAAAACAATCGTCATTGAAAACCAGCCGTCATTGAAATCTTCTGAAAACCGATCATTAAAATTTTGTAATCGAACAAAACCGAATGTCATTGAAATTTCATAACCGAACAAAACAGACTGTCATGGAAATCTTGTAAAGGAACAAAACCAACCTTCTGAAGGAACAAAAGTTTTTTCTTTTTTGTTACGAGATCTCCATGATAGTCAACATTGAGATCTCATAACAAAAAAATCACTGACTTTCTTTGAAATCTCATAACAGAAAAAAAAATGACCGTCATTGAAAACTGACAGTCATCAAAAATTCGAAACCAAACAAAACCGACTGTCACTGAAATCTTGTAAAGGAACAAAACCAACTGTCATTGAGATCTCGTAACGAAAAAATTTGACTGTCTTTGGAATCTCGTAACAGAAGAAAACCGACTGTCATTGAACTCTAATAATGGAATAAAACTGACCATTATTGAGATTTCTTAATAGAAGAAAACAAACCGTCACTGAGATCTCGTAAAAAAAACAATTAGAAGAAAACCGATTAAAAATAAAAATGGCTATCATTGAAATATTGTAAAGGAACCAAATAGACTCTCATTGAAATCTCATAACAGAAGAAAACCGATCGACAATGAAAACTGAGTCAATGAAATGTTTTAATCAAACAAAACCGAATTTCATTGAAATTTCATAACTGAACAAAACCGACTGTCATTGACATCTCCCAAAGGAAAAAAACCGACTGCCATTGAAATCTCCTAAAGGAACAAAACTGAACGTCAATGAAATCTCATAGTGAAATGAAACCAATTGAGATCTTGCAACTGAGCAAGACCGACCATCAATGAACTCTTTTAATGGAACAAAACAATTCTAAGCATGCACCAAATCTGGAGGAGCAAAGATATCAACTCAAACAAAATGCAGGCTAGTCCAGGCAAATGTTTCTATATCAACAAATGGATGTGAAAGCTAGACTATGGAAAAATGATTGAAGGAGGATTGATGCATTTTAGTTGTGGCATTGGACAAGTCTCTTAAGGATATCATGGACACCGAGGGTTACCAACAGAGAGGTCTTGGAGAGCATCAAACCAGAGATGTCACCTGAGGGAAAAATGACCAAACTAGCACAGTTCATGGAACAAGACAAAGAGTCCGCCAAAAAATATGTTGGCTCGACACCATCAAAAAGACAGCTTTAAAAGAAAGCAGAAGACTGGAAAGCATGGTGAGAAATGGCCCGTAGGAGAGCCAAGAGTCTGATATGACTGAACAAACTACAAATAACAGTGATTGGCCAATCAAAACTCAATATTGTAATGTGCTGTGCACAGTCAAGCAATTTTTAGTCAATTTTTGTTCTTGTTCAAAATGGCCAGGAGAACGGTTCAAGTGCATCTTTTGATGTTCTTCAAAAAAAAGTATGAGCTTGTTCATACAGTATACCACTGTTTAAATCTGCAGAAACACCCATTCAAGTCACAGCTAACAAAGACCGCATCTGACAGAGTTTCTGGCTCTTTTTAATCAGAATAGAAAGAATGTGTGCTGTAGCCTACGTGTGACTGTGAGGGATAAGAGAGAGAAGAGAGAGAGAGAGAGAGTGCATTCCATTCAGGAATGATAACCCTATTCTTTTTGTCTTTACATTTTACCATTCAATGTTACAGCTTTGGAGCCCTGGAAAGTGTGGGGCTCAACAATATTTGTCATTTGGAACTCATTTATAGGGTTAATTTTAAAAATATATATGTTGATAATGATTAAAGGTCCCGTTCTTCGTGATCCCATGTTTCAAACTTTAGTTAGTGTGTAATGTTGTTGTTAGAGTATAAATAAAATCTGTAAAATTTTAAAGCTCAAAGTTCAATGCCAAGCGAGATATTTTATTTAACAGAAGTCGCCTACATCGAACGGCCAGTTTGGACTACATCCCTCTACTTCCTTCTTTAATGACGTCACTAAAACAGTTTTTTAACTAACCTCCGCCCACAGGAATACACAAGAGTTGCGTTTGTAGAGTGTGTTTGTCGCCATGTCGTCGAAACGCTGTTATTTTCATCCCGCAGTCCAATCACCGGGTCTGATTCCGGCTCAAATTGATAGTGCAAAATTAAAGACATGTTTACAATAACACTGAGCGCGTGCATCTCCACGTTATGGTAAGAGGCGTGACCTTTCCGGGCAAGATGCGCTAAACTGCTGTCGAATCACAACACAGGAACCGCTGGCACAATCAGAACTCGTTACGTATTTCTGAAGGAGGGACTTCATAGAACAAGGAAGTCATCAGCCCGTTTTTATGACAGTGGAAACAGCGGTATACAGATAAGTAAATTATGTGAAAAATACTGTGTTTTTTTACACGCGAAACATGAACACATGTTATATTGCACACTATAAACACAATCAAAGCTTCAAAAAACCACGAAAAACGGGACCTTTAAACACTTCAGTGCCTTTCGAAAGTATTAATTTTCATACTACAATATCTTTGAATCTGAGTATAGTTCATAGTTCAACACCCTTAACAACATATAAATAAAGGTTTTTACAGTAATTGCATAGAACCTAAAGAACCTTTCAGTGAACAGTTCTTAAAAGAACAAAAAGAAAACATTTTTAATTATCAATCAATTATTAATTATTAAATAGCCTTTATTTTTAAGATTGAAGAATTCATTAATAACTCACTTTAGACAATTTGTTACTGCATTTAGCCTTTTCACAGAAGTTTGGACTTAATGCGAGAAAGTCTACTTATGTTTTTTCCATTTTAATCTGGAAAAATAACAAAAAAGCATGTTGATTTGTAGTGCACTAGTGAAACACGTCTGTTGAATCACCATTAATTCAAGCTGCTCTCAAGATGAGGAAGCAGAGCACATGGCACAACATCCCTGAGCTGCTGCGATTTATTTATTTTCATTCTTTAAATGACGCTTATAATGAGTCCAGATACACTCTGGGCTGAAATCACGAAACAGTATTTCATCGCAAATAGTGTTTGTGCTGTGATATGCACGAAAGCGCTTTATAAAAAGAGATGATTGGGTACATAAAAAAATTATCAAAAGATGTTTACGCATTTAACATAGTTGATTCAGGTGTCTGGACCACAGCACAGTGTTCCTTACAACAGATCAGCCATGTAACAGGTCATTGTGGTAGATTTCCCCCATAGACCCCCCCCACTCCCTCTGTTACTGGCAAAGCAACTTTAGATCAGAATCTTAAAATCATCAAAACCATGAGGTTATTAGTTCATTGATTACTCAATATGTCATGGAACTTTTATATTTGGATACTGTCAGCTTCTCAAAGTTTCCTCTGTTTCGACACAATCAACCTTGGTAAATACTTTTCTCTTCTCAAGAGTTAAATGTTTGGCCTGTAATGATAGTTAAGTATGGTTTGTTTTTAAAAAATCAATGACACCATGTAAACTTAGTTCAGCACCAATTTTTGGGGCACACTGGCACAGTTACTTGATTTAAAAATCACACAAAATGTGCTTTCCACACACACAATTCATTCTTAGTGAATTCCCCCTGAGATTGAAGTCAACACCATGTTCAGAATCTGATGGAAATGCACACCTCCATTTTTTGCACAGTCTGCTGGGCACCGATAGCCCTTTTCACTTGTCTATCTTTTTCACCTCCCGTCACTTTATTTACCCTTCTCTTTATTCAATAATGGCATGAATGTCATCTCCCAGCCTGACAACCTTCCTCTCTCTTATTCTCAGAAACCCTCCTTCTGTTTTAACATATCTTCCCCATTTTCTCCAGCTGTGGGAACAATAAGATATTACAGGTCCATTGGGTTTCACCCGAACCAAAGGAAGAAATCAGGTACGTGTGGCCTTCTCCAAGGGGAAGCCCTCCTGTGGCTTGGCAACGACCTGTGAGATGGCGGCAGCATTACAAAGTCACGCGAACACCTTCCTGCTTCTGCCTGTACTGAGTCATGACATTCTGACGAGCGATGCCAGGGGGGAACAAACAAGAGTGTGTTGCCAATTCATTCATCAAATGTGGTTTACCCCTGTGGACTTCAGCGCATATGTGTGTGTGTGTGTCTGCCTTTCTACGCCCTTCAGGCACACCAAACTACTTACCGCCTCCTCGTGAATTTGATGCAAAAATGTGTGCAGTAAAGTGAGACAGTGTAGGTGAGTGTGTGTCCTCTACTTCACTTGCTTTAGCTCAGAGAGGGCAGCTGCGGATGATAACGTCGGAACAACTTCACTTTTTCCTGTGTGCGTGCGTGAGCTGAAAGGTCTGTCACACCTCCAACATAGTGAGTGACATCAGAAAATGTTTGCTAACTGTAGGAGCTTTGTCCTCGTCTCACTTCAACATCTGTCTGCTGACACAAACAACAAAGAAAGTCACACGTGTCACTTTAGATCACATCATAACACAGAAGTTGTTTTTCTCTATAGTGAGTACAAATTTAAAAATGGCTTCTCAGATGCACTTAAACTGTCTAGCTATACTCTGTATCATGACCTTCAAAATCCGGTACTTTTAGGCGATAAAAAAACTGATTTAGCCAAATTGCTCAGCTATTATATTAGCCAATAATTGTAAAATTGAGCCGAGAGAGAGTAAGAGCCTATTTTAAGAGAAAATACAGCAATGATTAAAACACCTCAGGTCCTTAAACCTTCATTATTTTATTCTTTGTTATTATTCATAATCATTCTAAAACACATCATTTTGGTGATTACAACATTGTGTCTCATAAATTCTTCTGCTTAACAAATATTAGTCAATTATAGATCCATACAGCCCCGAGCGATGCAACTGCTTTAGCAAAGTTAAATGAAACCAATGCAAAAAACAACTTACAGGAGAGCAGTCAAGTGGACAGGATTTAAATGGTGAAATGAATAACTCTCTATCTTCAAAACTGGAATGACGCCATCTCTGCTCCACCGTATGGCTTGACCCACTGTCTACTGCAGCCTCATAAGTCTTCACTGAGGAACGAACAATATGTTAATCTGTGTGTGAAAGAACAGGCAGCGAAGTGAAGGAGCAGCTGCTTAAGTTTAAAGTCCACTTTGAAATCTCGAAAACTATACAGCTAGTCATTTTAAAAGTTTGAGAGAGTTTGCACAATGGAAAAGTTCCAGGAAATCTGTTCTGTAAATCTGACTGAGCCAGTATAAATCTCAAAATGCTAAAGCAGCACTAGTATCACGTTAAGAGTGCAGGCATCAGTGATTTCTACACCTTTCTTATACTAGATCTCAACCAGCAAAGTCACATGGTCAACCTATTGAGCATGAGAAGTTTCTTCCGCATCAGAAGCACTAGATTCAAAACGTTTATCCCCAGGACTCATCCTTTTGAAATTCACTGTTTATCATTACTGTCACACACTGATAAGCATACTGGTCTATCATGGCTGTTTACGCATTACAAAATACATATGTAACATTACTGGCCAAAGTTTAGTCGATTTGCTCAATAATGCAAGTAAAAAACAGAAAACCTAACATGATCTCATTAGTAATCATAAATATACATTGCTGAAGTGTAGTTCTAGCATCTAATGTTGTGCAATTGCATAGACACTGAAATGTACTTTATAAATGTGCTTAAATCAACACTGAAATGTATTTGCAAATGTATTGCATAGACACTGTAAAGATTTTTTTTTTTTAAAGAAATGAATATTTTTATTCAGCTAGGGCACATTAATTTGATCAAAAGTGACAGTAAAGACAGTAAAGACTTTATAAATATATATCTAAAAATATATCACGGTTTCCACAAAACTATTAAAGCGGAACTCAGTATGATTTGCGAAGCTCCCCCTACAGTTTCCTTCATTGAATCACACTGTCGTAAATAATCCAAGCGCAGCTCTGGACTACAACTACAACGCTCACCAGCGCAGTAGTTTTGCAAATACAGTACAAGAAAGAGGAGGTGGGTAATTTGCAAATACAGTACACTCGATGGAGGTGGGTCATTTTCGAAATTGTCTTATAAAGTCATAATATTTACATTGTTTTTGAATTACCGCAAAGCATTTTGTCACTCTCGCGTGAACGTGAACATGAGGCGAGATTGTTTCGGGTCGGTGCAGCTCAACTTGCAAGTGCTGTATTCTGGCGTAGACGTGCCCGAGGGGGTTAGTGCTCGTCTCAAATACACCACTACAAGTCAATTAACCATTGTAAGGACTTAGAAAACTATTTATGAAGGTAAAAAATGTTACTTAGTTCTGCTTTAAGCAGCACAACTGTTTTTAACATTGATGATAATAATAATAATAAAAGAAACGTTTTTGACCTCTAAAACAGCATATTAGAATGATTTCTGGAGTAATGGTTGGTGAAAATTTAGCTTTGCCATCACATGAATAAATTCTATTTTTAAAAAATAAATAAATAGAAAATAGTTATTTATTTAGTTTTCACTGTATTTTTGATCAAATAAATGCAGAATGAATGGTAATGCATATAAACAACTTTAGAGATGTACAACTGTTCATGAATATTTGTCCATTGAATAGACAGATTGATTTTAATGCATTTAAGCCATAAAATTCATTACATTTGTTCAATGTCTAAGCTTATACCTGCAAACATAAAGCACAATGTCAGTACAATTCATAATGTACACTATTTACATTCATACAGTATGGTATAACCATACATACAAAAATGCAAACATTAAATACCCATGAATACTAAAGAAATCAGGCATGGAAATGAGAAACCATGTGGGAGCATCACAATATATAGATTATGCAGATATAGCCTAGATTTTCACAAGAAGGAAAACAGTTTATAAGTCATAGGCTACTAAGTGATGTTTTTTGAAAACGTAAATATACATGTTTTCTGTGATGGGTAGATTTAGTGATAGGGGATAGAATATACAGTTTGCACAGTATAAAAATTGTATGAAAACCCAATGTGTGTGTGAAACTGCAACCTATGTAAGGCATAATCCACAGCTAGCTGTGCATTAGCCTCGAGTACCTTATTGCTTTTATAAAACAGTTACCACACAATACAAATATTAAAGCCAAAAAATATGTATAAATGCAACTTTTATGAAGTAAAATCACTAAAAATCTTCCTTCTGCCAGAAAAAAATAGTCCCTGACCGTGACCAGCAACAAAAGTTACATTATTACACCATTAGATGGCAGCAAGGACTGTCTTTATGAGTGATTCACTCAGTCGCAAAGACTTTTTATATTGAAAAACCTGAATTGTTGTGAACACAGAACAAGACGCAACTGACAAATGCTTTGACTAGCGCTGTCAGTCACAAGAAAACCCCTTAACTGTTAAAAGGACAGGATAATACATTGGACATTTAAACAGACTTTTTATTATGAACATAGGATTGACCTGAAGGACAATGCTAAATCTGAATGAAGGTAATACACTCGCTCACTCAATCTCTTTCTCACAAAACTCTTTTACATAATACAGTAAGCTTCAATGAACGATATCAATTGAGGACAAACAGTTTACCTTGCTAAGACTGGTTGCTAAGGGTGTTGTGTAGTGATGCACAGAACCGTTGGGTGAAGTATACCTGCAACGAAAAGAAATGCAAGTTATCGACCAGCATTCACTCAGTAACTGTGCCATTCATCCATACAGTATGTTCAATAAACAGCTGTTTGGATTATTTATATGTATTTTAGTCTTGTTTTTTTCCTGATTTCCAAGAGCTTTGCCGGTAGAGAATTATGAAGGGAATTCAAATTCAAAATAACCAACATATAACTTTTTAGTGTGCTGTAATATGGTTAATACAATTTGTACCACAGTCTGTCTGAATGAATGGCACAGTTACTGAGTGAATGCTGGTCGATAACTTGCATTTCTTTTCGTTGCAGGTATAGTGAATGGTGACGTTAGAAGAACTGGATGAACACAGTGTAATCTTTATGAATACAGGTAATCTTCAATCCACAGGTTTCAGGCAAGATGATGGAGATCATTGGAGAGATGAAGGAAACACAGGGGAAATCAACACAGGAGATAAACAAGGCTTACTAGCCGAACCACCAAGGTAAGTAGAGCAGGTAAGGAGTCTGTTTCCATTTTCAAGGCCAGACGATGAGTGACTGAGAGGTGTGCACTTTAGTACTTGTGCTGAGGGCTGCGGTGATGAGGAACAGGTGATGGTGATTAGAACTCGGGAGAGAGTGAGCTCTGTGTGTGTGTGTGACTGGAGAGCCTGGCGTGACTGTGACAACTGACTCTTGCCCTGTCGGACCAGTCCTGCATTGTTTTTACCTTGCAAACTTTTATGTTTGATTTTCATATTTGTGGTTGTGTTGAGCATTTGAACACTGTTAATTCTTTCATTTAAAATGTCACTAAAGTAGTTGGCTAACATAAAGTTGTGTTGAAATTGGGAGAATGATTTATGACAGTCTTAGAATCATCATTTACAATGGATTGAATAAATTTTCTGAAAAAATGTGTTGATAGCTTGACATCAAGTTACATTATATACATTAAGCTCCTTGAGGTCATACATCACAGTGATTTTACCACAGTTAAGGGGGTTTTAGGCACTCTGCATTTGCATTAAGAGGAACACCCTATACCTGTAAAATGACTGTAACTTGCCTTATTGCTGTGGAATGCCTTTAGTGCCTCATTGCTTTATTTGACAACAGATTGCAAAAGAACACCAAACCAGCTGCACCACTGACACTGATGGCAAGTTAAGTCCATGGACTCATGTTGTTTACTTCCTACCATTTGTGTGTTGCAGCAAAAATCAAGGATTGGCTTACTCAAGGTTTTTCTTGTCTTCAGCTGTCTAGTTTTGGTGCTCATGTGCCCATCTTCCTGTTAGTAACTGACAGGTGTGAAACCTGGAGTGGTCTTCTGCAGCTGTTGCCCATTCCACTTCAAGACTCAACACATGCTTGGTAATGGGTGATTTGAGACATCTCTCTCAAATACTTGATGTTTTACCCACAGAACTGCTGCTTCTTCTTTCTTCTCTTTTCTTTAGCAGTGTTAAAATCCTTAGTTTTCCCCACGGGACACAAATATCCCCACAAGGACAAGGATTTTAGATTTGTGGGGACATTTTGCCCCAATGACATAGGGTAACATAGGTTTGTGTTGAGCTTATGAGCATTGTTAATTTACTGAACCACAACCAGCAAGTAATGCCCACGAAGAGTCTTCTAACTACTTCTAAAGGCATTTTATTTCAAGGCATTGTTACTTTATTTAAGTATTGATTATTATGGATTGTCTTGGGTGCCTTCAGCTTCTCCAAGATAACAAGAATGCACATGGTCACTGTGTAGGATCATGTCCTGTCTCTTTACTGCTTCCTCTCTCTGTGCAGTCATAATCTCATTGTCTCTCTATTGAACCTCTCAACATGTCACTCTTCAACCGCTTGCAGACATGTAGTGCCTCAGTGTGTGTGCGTCTGCGTGTGTGCGGTGTTTATCATAGCTTAAGCTCTCTATTCAGTTTCCTGTCATATCCACCGTCCATCGTTCATAATGAGCTGGCTGTTAGCCAATCGCGTCATTTTATACTGCACACTTATTCAGAATAAACATATCCCTGGATGTGGGGGTAAATGAAAATGGTACTAATTAATTCATTTACAATATTATTTAATGTAGACCTACTGGCCATAGGACATTACATTTTCTGTAAATGTACTTATGTCATACGATTTTCAATAAACTGTATCATTTTGTTTGCTATGAAAACGCTGGCGTTGCTGGTTTGGGGTCTTTACGGAGACGAAAGTGTACGTGTGTTGTCATCGCCCTCTGGTGGACATTTGAGGTACTAACGCAGACTCTAATCTGAGATAAACACGTCCAATGAAAGATCTGTGATCTGTTATTTAGCATTTGCTTTTCTCAAATGAATGCTAACTTTCAGAAGTATAATAACAGCATAACATAATGTCATATAACATTTCCCTATTAAAGAAACAGTACACCCAAAAATGCAAATCCGGTCATATGACTTTCTCTCTTCTGTAGAACAGAAGGTTCATTTTTAACAAATAGCCTAACAAATATCACATAGGCTACTGAAAATGAGTGAGAACTGGGGCTGTTATAGGTCCAAAATGATCACCAAAAAGCACCATAAGGCTAGGCTATCATAAAAGTATCAAAATATAGCCTATCCAAAAAAAAAAAAAAAAAGTATCATATGTCTCCCAGTTTAAGTCGCCATGAAATCAAAATGTACATTTTTTTTATGGATATTGCGGTAGCCTACTTAGCCTATTATAAATTATGTATCCGTGCACAACATTATTATTAGTGTTATTATTTTATTCATGTGCCCTCATAATCTTTAATCAAAATAGAGTAGCTCAGGGGTGACGTGTTTTTGTAGGCAAAACCCGGAAGCGAGTTAGCATTTTAGGACTTCTGGTTCCATCACCATGAAGTCTATGGGTTTTTTGAATGGGTTTTTGCTAAATCGCCTGAAATAAGGTCTGTGGTAAACAAAGCCTCTAAATATTTTCACATTTTGATCTGTGATATAAAACACACCAGTTATAACCCGCTTGTGATTTTTTTAAACCTTTATTGTGTCTTAAAAACGGCGGTTGCTAACAAGTTGCTAAAAGGGACTACTTCCTTTGGCGGGGACTTTAGACGTCATCATGACAAACAGGACATTTGGACAGCATTCCTCATGAAAAAGTGGATAAGTATTCATACACAGCGCAGATCATAATCAGCGAGCGTGTTTTTAAATGAAGTTGTTTTTTAAATAAAGTTTGAGGAAGCATGTTGGTGGTGACGTTGATCCGTGACCACGGTGTGCTGTAGTCCGTTTATAGCCTACTGTTAGCTTTTTATATCTGACGACTTTATTTAGGCTTCAAAATGTGTAAATGTTGTGTTAACTTGTAAAGATTATCTTGATAGATAAAACGTGTATAAAACCGTGTATAAACCTCTTCTCCTGATGATGTGTTTTTGGCGCGAAGGCGGGACAACCTGTCACTCACATGACATCACAGCAATAGCAAACTGCAACGGTCCAAAGCAGTGTTGCCAAGTTCGCGGTTTTCCCGTGGAAGTGGGCTACTTTTACACTGTTGCCGCGGGTGGTTTTTCATGTCCGTGGATTGAATTGACAAAAAATAACGTGATATTTATCCCCTGAAATGCAAATTTTACCAGGGGAGCCCCTCCAAAAACATGAATATTACCCCCCAGAACGCGATTTACACCATGTGACCCCCCCTGAAATGCAATTGGGCTAGTTTTGGGCTAGTTTTGAGGAGCAATTGGGCGTGTTTTGTTGTGAAAACCTGGCAACCCTAGTCCAAAGCTACAATCAATTCCAGTCCAACCCTACATTATTATTTTTTGAGAAGCTGTTTCATTCAGATATATGTCACAACAGGGAAGAAAGGACTAACACAACTTCTGTTTCATGCCAACTTTAATATATTACATTACATTAGTCTTCTGAATCTATTCATTAACTTTAATCTAGACCCACTTTGTGAACTGGACGAACCAGTTAATTTATAAGATCAGGATCAAATTATTTTTTCAGGAATCAGACTAGCTACTTCTCTCAAAATGGAAGAAGATTTGGAATATTGTGCCTGAGCCCACTTTTATGATACTTTTACTTTGTTGTTTCTTTTTTTCTTTGTCATTTTGGAGCTTGAAAGCCCCAGAGCTCAACATGAGGATGAGTAAATGATGACAGAAGTTTCATTTTTAAACACATTCACACTATTATTCACACTATTTGAACTACCAAGGGCAGAGAAGATGACAGTTCTGTCTCTAAACACTGTTTTATTTTACCTGCATAAAACACAGTTCTGCTTGTACAATATTTTATTACTTTAATATTTTAAAAGCAATGGCTAAAGACTACCACATAAAACTACATTCAAGATATTTTGGGGGAAAACTAAAGGTATCCCATCACAGCCCTGGACAGCTTCAAACTTTGTGTTTTTTCTCACGATCTGGTTATTCTGTTTCCTTCCTTCAGGCTCTCCTCTTCCTCACCATCTTCTCCACCCGTCCATCAGCCCATCCCTATTCTATCGCACACACACACACACACTCACAGAAATACATCTGCAGGGTTTGTGTGAGTTATGGTGCTCTCTCCCCCAGCGCTGTTACGCCCTGACACGGATGGCCACTTCCTCCCATCATGCACTGTTTTGTGTTGAGCCCGTAGGCAGAACGTCCTGCCTCAGTATGAATGGGTCCAATCTCTCAATACTCACTGCTTTAGTCTCTCTCCCTCTTTTTGTCTCTCTCTCTTTCTCTGTCCCACTGATTGATGCCACACGATTCGGGCAAATTGCCTGCACGCATCTTACCCAAGCGGTCTGGCAAGATCGTGTGTTTGTGCGAGTTTGTGAAGGGTTGAAGGAGAGAAAAAGAGAGAAGAGCTTCGCGAAGGTACAGCCAGCATGACAATGCAATCTGGCCCGAGGGGGAGAGAGATAGACAGACGGACGGACAGAGAGAGAGAGAGAGACGATAGGAAAGATCCATTGCTTTCCTCTTAATGTACTTGGCAATAGAGGATGCCGAAACCCGTGCCAATAAGGGCCGATTGAATCGCAAAAGGAAGGTGAAGGAATATCGTCCCGTCTGTGTCCATTTATGTGGATATTTTCAGTCCAACAGAGTCTGGACAGTGAGAGAAGGAGATAAAGAAAGTCAAAATGTGTGTGCATATAGGATTTGGACCCTCTACGCTACAGATTCAAGGGGTCTGGTTAGCGCTCGGAAAGTGTGTGCGCATGTGTGTGCAGGATTTGGGCTCTCCTCTGTACAGAATGAGCGATCCGTCTTGCTGGTGCTGAGGAAGCATTCCCATAATCCCACTGCTCAACTTCAAAAAGCTTTGTAAAAGACTACACAGCACCCTGCACCACAGTAAAACCCTCCCTGTCTTTATTCTCTCTCCTTCTCTTTCTGGCGCTTTTCTTCTCCTGTGTAGCTCCAGCCATCTCTGCCCCGTCTGACATCTCCTGCATTCCAATCTCTCTTCTCAATGCATTTCTCATCAATATTATATCACTTTCTCTCTTTCTCTTGCTCACTTTGACCATCTATTTCTCCCTCTGTGCTCTTCTCCTTCTAACCCATCGCTCTTTGCTACGTTGACCAGGTGCTATAGGATTATTTTCTTCATGTATCGCTCACTCTCATGTGACCCGCCAAGTGAGGGGGATGGAGTAGAGTGCAACCACAGGGCAGCCGGAGGATGAGTTCCCTAGTCAAGGGCACAATGACAGGGGTCAGAGGAGGTGGCCCAAGTGGGATTTGAACCTGCGTCCTCATGCTTTTTTCACCGTACCGCCTGTTGTGTTATTTTCCAGTCGTCTGGTTTTCTAAAGAAACAGCAAATGTGCTAAATGGGAGATGAGACCTGTCTGCTCTGTGTATATTTCAGCTACGTCCTGAAGCTATACGTGCTGAAGCGAGCGAGGAATGCTTGCACGTGTGTGTGCGCATTCGCCATTTGACCTGCTGCTCTTTCTGTGTTTTACAAAGTACAGAATTTCAGCGAAACTCCATGCAGCTGTAAAGAGTAGCAGACAAGCAATGCCAAAACATTAAAAACGGACAAAGACAGGCCCTTCGATGATCTGTGTAGGCTTGTCCTTTTCAATTAGCCCTTCTTTTGTTTCTTTCTCTCTCTTTCAGCAGGAGGCTCAGGAATATTGAGTGAAGCCCAACCCCTGTTTCAAATATTGATACGGTTCTTACCAGGCCTCAATGCCCTTCCTACATGACCGGCTTCTAAAACAGAAAGGAAAAAGTGTTTGTTTGCAGCTCTGCGATCATTACCGCTGAAAGTGATGTGTGTGTCTATGTGTGTGCATTCGTGTGATATTCTAAACTTGGCTTCTGACACTTGCATTAACTTCACATTTTTATTCCTCTCAGTCCCAAATACATATTCCATTTCCTCCACTTACAACAATCTCACAGATTCCCCTGGTACTGACCTTATCAACTGTGACCAACTCTTAAATGCAATTTGCATCAAATTTCTTGACAAACTTAATGTCTTTAAAATGGTCATGTCTAGAAGATAACATCCTACTGCAAAATTGTCACAATGCGTACTGTTAAGGTGCAATCTCATTTACCATTGCTCAGCAAAATTTAGCATTTCCAGGGAATGCATGAACTGATAAAATGTGTAGCTTGAATGCAATGAAAGTATGCATAAATGTAAATATAAGAAATTAGTTTCAAGCTTGCAGTCTAAATTAAATGAGGAAATGAGAAGACAGTGTACTGCAAAACAATGATACGAAAATATGTCTTTCGTGCCAGTGTAGTCCGATTCATAAGCAAATGACTCTTACGAGGCAATTCTTTTACTGAATCATTTAATAAGACTCATGAACTCACAATGGTTTTTGTTTTTTAAATAAAATATGTTACCAGTTGATTTGGCTTGTCTTGTCTTGTTTGTCTACTTCATTTATAAGCTCAGTTAAAGGGTTAGTTCACCCAAAAATGAAAATTCCTCATGTTGTTCCACACCCGTAAGACCTTTGTTCATCTTTGGAACACAAATTAAGATATTTGAGTGCAGTGAGGCCTGCATTGACAGCAAGATAATTAACATTTTGATGCCCAGAAAGCTAAAAACATATTTAAAACAGTTCATGTGACTACAGTGGTTCAACCTTAATGTTATGAAGCGACGAGAATACTTTTTGTGTGGAAAAAAAGAAAATAACGGCTTTATTCAACAATATCTAGTGATGGGCGAAAACACTGCTTCATGAAGCTTCGAAGCTTTACGAATCTTTTGTTTCGAATGAGTGGTTCAGAGTGTGTATCAAAGTGCCAAAGTCATGTGATTTCAGTAAATGAGGCTTCGTTAAGTCTTGTGTTTCGAAATTTCAGTGCTTCACCATTGGGGGGGGGGCGTGACTTTGGCAGTTTGATACACGCTCCGAACCACTGATTCGAAACAAAAGATTTGTAAAGTTTCGAAGCTTCATGAAGCAGTGTTTTGAAATCACCCATCACTGTTGAATAAAGTTGTTACATTTATTTTTTTGCCGCACAAATGTTAAATGTTGGTAACCACAAAGTTTCAGTTAACATCAAGTTCCAATGTACTGAAGAAAAGAAAAAAAAAACTTCCTATCTTAAATGACTACAATAACTAAAGGACTGAGAGAATAGCAGTCCATTAGACAAGCTCTTCAGATGCTTTTTAGAGCCATTCCGTCCTCCACTGCACTCACTTACTATCTTTCTCAGCCTTCCTTCATCTGCTTCCAATGAACCTGTTCACCCTTAGTTGTTTACAAAAGGGTTATGGTTTTTTGAAGTGTTCAGCATGTTAGAACAGTACTAATTCTAGTAATTTCATAAATATATGGGACTCTGAACTGTAGACCTCATTATATAAAAGAGCAAAACACTTGAAAAAGTTTCACACTCACACATTATGTCCATAGACATAATGATTTTTATGTACAAGCTGTAAATTCTATCATCTAAAATGACCCGTCACAGAAAACTTTCTGCATTTTCACATTTTCATAAAAACATCATTCTTAAAGCTGTTTTCCTCATGGGGACTAAAGATGTCCCCACAAGGACAAAGATTTTGAATATTGCCATCTTTGTGGGGACATTTTGTCCCCATAACATAGGGTATACCTGAATAACACACACACACACACACCCCTAAAGGTTAAAAACACATGAAATATTTACTCATTTAATAGCCTGTCAACATTGTCATTCCTTTAAAGCATGACATTTGTTTGCAGTTCCATCTTCCTCTCACTCTCTATCTTGCACACGCTTTCCCTGAAATGAATTATTGATTTTAGTTTTAAGTTGGGCTTCCTTTTTGTTTCCATTCTGAATATGAAAACATATCACTTTTTTACTGTTTCACTCTCAAAGCTCTCTTTTTTAAAGAGCACAAATCCATGAGCGTATGTGATCGTCTCCAGAGCCTCAAAATGCAGCCTCAGCATCCAGCCATTGATTTTGTTTCATCTTATTGAGTTTCTCCTTTCCTCTCCCCCTGTCGCTCTCTTATTGTCTCATTCTCACCTCTCTCCATCATTGCTCAGTCCAGTCTTCTAGAGAGACAAAACATTAATAAATGCAAGTGACTAATAATCTTGACTTTATTGTTTTCAGAATTTCAGCATTTAATACACTTAAAAAAACAGTAGAAAATGAAATCTGATTTTGAGCTGGGGGAAAAGGGAGTAACAAAGATGACTCTCACTGTATGAACAAGTTCTTTTTAGTGAAAAATACAGCACAACCAGAGAATTCCGATTCACAAACAAATAATGAACTGGCTCTTTTTAGTGAATCAAAACATACAGGCAACTGGTGTATTCTGATTCACAAACAAATGACTCTTATGAACTGGTACAAAAACACACAGCCCAACTAGTGTAGTTTCATTCAGGAACAAATGACTCTTTTGAGCAGGTTCTTTTATTGAATCATTCATTAATTATTCATTATAATCACAAACTTTTGGAGTTTATAACTCAAGTTCATTAGGTTTTTAATTGTTAATAGTTTTTCAC
This sequence comes from Megalobrama amblycephala, assembly GCF_018812025.1. Taxonomy (NCBI): domain Eukaryota; kingdom Metazoa; phylum Chordata; class Actinopteri; order Cypriniformes; family Xenocyprididae; genus Megalobrama; species Megalobrama amblycephala. The sequence goes on along the minus strand of NC_063046.1, from coordinate 44,232,227 downwards.
TTGTGCAATTTTAAGCTTATAGTTTAAAGATTAGTTTTTGGTTTTGTTGAATATTTTATCTGTTAAATAAATAACAATTGAACTGCATAGTTAGTCCCCTGTTGTTCATTTTTTTTAAATTAAAATGTTCAAAATGTACCATGATAGAAGGTTCTCTGTATAATTTAAAGCAATATCTAATATTCAAAATAGAGATTTATTTCCTATAAGCAAAATGGATGATGAAATCTAAACTGAATCAAATCTGAATCAAATTGAATCAAGAGAATTTAATTGAATTAGGAAATGTGTATTGATACCCAGCCCTAATAGCAAGTAGATAAAGAGAAATTAATTTGTCATAGTAAGAGAGTACTGAAATAGAGAACATCATTTCAATAATTTTGGTCATCCCTTGTCACGACATGACATCACATTCAGTGCTGGCATTAGACTGAATAATTAGATCATAATAAAGCCACAGTCATCATAAGATAATGTAGTTCTCCCTCAAGAGAGAGACAAAGGAGCACTATTGTGCAGTCTGTCTCTCTCTCTCTCTCTCTCTCTCTCTCTCTATAAAGGCATCTTGACACATTCTCTCTCTCTCTCCTCATTGCTCGCTGCTACTGAATTATCTGCGTGCCACAGGAAGGCCCTAATATCTCCACATACAGATCAATTCATCCCTATGTGAAAAAGAGGAAGCTATAGAGAGAACAGAATAGCCACCCCGATCTTCCCCCGCTTGTTTATACCGAAGCTTTCAGAGTGAATTGAATTCCTGAACACAGGCGGTCATCCGTTATTGAGATTACCTGATTCTGAGATTCAGAGTTTCCTGCCTCTGATTCACAGCATCTTCCTGTCTGTCTGCTCCCCGCTGCTCGGCTTCCTCTATACTTCCATGGGCTCATCATCTCATTCCAGTAGGTTTCACCAGGCTCAGACTTACACAGCTCATTTGAACTCTAGTACAGATGCTGCCAGGCCACTTCATCCTCACAGATGATGCTGAGATTCTCTCTCTCAGTCTATATAAAAACAGATGTGAAGTAATTTCCTGTGATTCTTGGCAGGAAATTCATGTGATTTCATGCGAGCATTTTGGAAAGGAAGGAGTGGCCTACTCCTTGCCTGATCTGCAATTTGAATATATGATATTTCAGATCTTCTTTTAAGACTTATTTTGGTGATGAGGACTTTCCGAGAGCTTCCTGAAATTCAAATGCATGCGATTATATTGTGTGAATTATGCATTGCGTTGTGTTTTAGGGTTTAAGGAAATATCTGTAAACTTAACAGATAATGTCCTGGCAGAAAATTACCAGTACCTTTTCTGATTTTCTACAGATTTTTTCTTACTGTGCACACATGCTGGTGTAACGGAGGCCATCTAGTAGTCGCTGTGCAAGTAAACCTCACTCCTCTGATCTCAAGAGATGCTCTAGCGACTGATGCTAGAGGTTGCAGCCTTCGGCCTCCTTGTTACAGCCTCCGACTCCCACGCCGGAGATCCAGGTTTAAAGGATTAGTTCACTTTCAAATTAAAATTCCCTGATAATTTACTCACCCCCATGTCATCCAAGATGTCTTTCTTTCTTCAGTCGAAAAGAAATTAAGGTTTTTGATGAAAACATTCCAGGATTTTTCTCCATATAGTGGACTTCAATGGAGCCCAAACGGTTGAAGGTCAAAATTACAGTTTACAGCGATCCCAGACGAGGAATAAGGGTCTTATCTAGAGAAACCTTCGCTCATTTTCTAAAAAAAAAAAAAAAAAATTATACGGTTTAACCATAAACGCTCATCTTGAACTAGCTCTCTTCTTCTTCTCTATTTGAATTCCAGCAGTGTAGACACTGCTAAGTGTATTACTGCCCTCCACAGGCCAAAGTTTGAACTAAATTGTCATATTCAATATGCTAGTGCAAGTATATAACAATTAGTTCAAACTTTGACCTGTGGAGGGCAGTAATACACTTAGCAGTGTCTACACTGCTGGAATTCTATTAGAGAAGAAGAAGAAGAGAGCTAGTTCAAGATGAGCATTTATTGTTAAAACTTATCTATTTTTTTTTTTTTTTTTTTTTTTTTTTTTAGAAAATGAGCAATGGTTTCTCTAGATAAGACCCTTATTCCTCGTCTGGGATCATGTAGAACGCTTTGAAGCTGCACTGAAACTAATTTTGACCTTCAACCATTTGGAGGCCATTGAAGTCCACTATATGGAGAAAAATCTTGGAATGTTTTCATCAAAAACCTTTTTTTTTTTTTTTTTCGACTGAAGAAAGATGGACATGGACATCTTGGATGACATGGGGGTGAGTAAATTATCAGGAAATTTTAATTTGAAAGTGAACTAACCTACAGAAGACAAGTGAGTAATCCAAAATATACGAGTCCAAATATACAAAAACCAGGAGGTTTAAAAGGCTAGAGCTGTGCTTCATTCAGAAGTGATCTGAGAATGCCTTTTAATACCAACTCACGTCATGAATTTGAATCAAATTTGTATTGAGGCAGTCAAACAGAATGCAGTTTGAATTTGAATACATTGAAGTATAATTAAAATACAGTGGAATTCATATGACTGCATTTTTTTCCCTGAAAAGAAAAGTTTGATTGAGCCTTGTAAGTGAATGTTTTGGAAAAATGCTTACAAAACTTTGAAGGTTTATAGGGCATACAGTACATAGTTTTCTGATTCATTCACCAATTTCTCAATCCCAACAATTCTTAATAGTTGCCATTTTAAAAGCATCTTTGGATATGGTATCAAATTCAGAGTTCTTCAAATTGTTCTTTTATGTTAAATTATGTCTTGTTGTACACGTTTTATACATTAAATATTAATTTGATATTTCCTTGCTTTATTATGACCTTCTGTTTAAAGCTGAAATCATATAGGTGTTTCATATATAATAACATGCCTCAAGTCAACTGAATATAAAGTGTATTCAGTTCAATAATAAAAACCCCAAAAGGTTATTTTTGTTCTGGTCTCTGCTGTCTCACAGCACTGCATTATAAGTCTTATGCCCAAATACTCTAATTTCAGCACCATGGACAGAGTTTCATTCAATTACTCTGTGTCTGCGCTGCTGGAGGCGTTCTTTAAAATGGCTTAACACAGCTTATTTCTTCCCATTTCTTTTAGCTGTTGTGAGCACAATCAGCAAAGTAAAGCAGCTGCCATGTCAGCCCAACCGTGAACTCGGTATAGGAATCCCTTATTTTAGTAGAATTAGTATAGCATTTTTCCCCCGGTTTTCTTATTCATTCACCAATTTCTCAATCACACATGCTAAATATTTGAAGAAATCTGCATTTAAATTTGCATACAGTTTGAAAACCGTATTTGAAAATGCTTGATTAAATTAGATCACTCAATATTTTACTTTTGTTATCCAGTAAACCTCTGTGGAGTCACACATAATGCAATGAGAAATGCAACTACTCTTCTACCTTATTTATTTGAGACACAACGTTTGTTCACGGTCAGAACCCTTACAAACAGCACTCTAAATGTATGTTTAATACCTATGAATCCTCTTCGAAATAGCAATTAGCCTTTGGTAGTCTGACTATAACAATGGTCTAGATTTGATGCGCTGGGAGGCTAACAAACGTAATGGACTTTAAAATCGGCGGAGCGCACAGAACCAGCAGTTAATGGGATGCTTTGCTTTCCCTGCCCAATTTTTTAGTATAAAGGTCATCTTGAAATGTCAACGGAACATTGTAAATAAGACACTCTTTCATTTTGTACATAAACATGTATAGTCAAATGCTGGAGCTGCAGAGATGGAAAGTGCTCAAGTGGGAAAGAAGAAATAAGCGCAATGGTGGAAAAAACACTTGCCAGGGGTACTGAGAGGAATGGGAACGAATTCCCAAATCGCATGGTTTCCATTCAAAAAACTTCTCTCCTCACTTAAGTTTAACGGTGATTCTGTTGCAATACACTATGTAGAGAGAGAGAGATATATTCATGGTATTTCCGCATCACAGACCAAATATGAAATTCAGCAGAGTTCACCTGCCTTCAAAAAGAAACCGTTCTCCCTCAAGAACACACACCTACACATACACACATCACACTTACGGGCTATAAGAAAAGTTTACCCGCACAAGCCGGAGAACAGAAAGAAATACTGACATAAAGTGATGGCAGCTGCACAGAGAGAAAATGTGCCAGCGCAAAACGAAGCACGACAAATGGAGGAAAGGAATTCTCTGGAAGAAACGCAAGAACAGAGGGGAGGGAAGTTGGAGGAGTGAAGGGTAGAAGAGCCCCTCGGGCAAGCTCACAGTTTCTGCCACTTTTAATTTGCTTGTCTAATTGTGCAATAACTGGCCTCATCTTCCAAAATCCTCTTTGAAATGTAGGCCTCCAATCACACTAGGCCAACCGCCTAGCGTCCGCTGACAAATTCAGCCTGACTGTTAGTGAGGACCAAATTGATCGCAGCAAGGAAGCTACTAAAAAGCCTCCATTAAGGCTCGAGGAGTGTTTATAAAGAGACTTGTTCAATAATCACCGCGTGTCTGCCTCACAGGCTGCGTCCACAACTTTCCTCACTTAAAAATGCATTAAAAGGGCCCAAATGTTTTGTAGGCATGGATTATTGTCTTTACAAATAAGAGAAATTTTAAATAAAATGGTTAAATAAAATATTAAAATATGTTTAAAAAAAAACCTGCTCAACCAAGCCAAATGTAATTCGAAGATAATACAAGCTGATTATCACAGCTGAGGTAATTAGCAACGTTTATTAATGTTATACATACTGTAACATAACTATATATAATCACTGATGGAGATGTGAGATGTTTCTGTGTCTGAACAGTAAGAAGCAATGTTTTGCTGCATAATACCACTGGAAATAGGCATTTGTTTCTGATCATTTTAATTACATTAGATATTTTCTTGTAAAAAGAACGAAAGGAAGAAAGAAAGAAAGAAAGAAAGAAAGAAAGAAAGAAAGAAAGAAAGAAAGAAAGAAAGAAAGAAAGAAAGAAAGAAAGAAAGAAAGAAGCTATTTTAAATCATTTCCATAGATATGATTAAGACACTTTGATGGCATTTCTTCTATTTTATGGACATCTCAATGAATTAGTCGAGGTCAATATTTTTTTTTTTAGTCGGAGTAAAAAAAATAATAATAATCTGTGGCAACAATCCTTGTCCTTGTTGAACATTACATGTAACTAACACTAAACCAAACCCTAAATCTATAATAAGTACATGTTGCTAATTAATAGTATGCATTACTTATTGTAAGGATACATTAAAATAATAAAAAGAGTGAGCAAATCTATTATTTTACTCACTTTTTAAAAGGAATTTTCCCCTTAATACAGTATCTCTTGTCGCTACAATTAAAGGGTTAAAGATTGTTGACTGTAAGAGGACAGTAAAAACGAGCGATACAGAGGGAGGGCAACTCTGCTTTTTTTAAGGAAAGCAGGGAGTATTTAAGTGGCAGCTGTGAACACATGTCAAAAGAAATTTGGGTCATTCTCTCTTTAGCTTCCAGAGATATCATTTCAGTCTCTATCACTTTCACACATTCGAATACACACACAAAGACGCTTAAGTCTCCCTAAGGCCTGTTTTGAGCTAAAAAACAAATAACTTGATCCTCAGTTTGTGCTTCCATTGTTGAAATAAGCATTATATAATGTGATACTACATGTATGTAAACATAATCAGAGATGTATAAAGTACTAGAGACCCAGACTTGAGTAAAAGTACAAGTGCTCTATCAAAAAAGTGACTTGAGTAAAAGTTGAAGTGCTCTTTAAGCACCACACTTAAGTAGAAGTACTAAAGTATTCAAAATTTTTTGTACTTAAGTATTGCAAGTAGTTTATTTTAAAATTTACTACTCAAGTACTGAAAGTAAAAGTACAAGTATTGAGTGCGTGAAGACCACTTGAGATGCAGACAAGTTGAGATGCTTTGTTTGTTGTCAGCACTTTGATTTCATTACCAAAAAGTTTATTTTGACTAATAGTTCTACCATATACAATTGAATAAAATTAACAGCTAGCTAACAACAACTTGCTTTGCACTTTTTTTCTGTTTTCACCTCACTCCAGTCTAAACTAGGCTAAACTACCACTCTTACTAAAAAAAAAAAAAATGGGGTAAGCACACTTATATTCTCATTTCAAGAGGTGTTCTGAGTAAATGATTTGTTTGTAACACTTTATAATATGGTTTGATTTGTTAACATTACATTAGTTAATGTATTAGACTAATAACCAACATGAACTAACCATGATCAATACATTTGTTACTGTATTTATTAATCTTTGTTAATCTTAGTTAATAAAAATACAGCTGTTAATTGTTTGTATATGTTACTTCACAGTGCACATTAAATATGTAAACAAATAGAGAGCAATTTGAGAGCAAGACAGCGCTCGTGTTGTTTTAAGACGGTGAATGCGCGCGCGCGTGCCTCGCTCGCTCGCTCACGCTCTCCCTCTCTCGCTGCTCGTATATGCGCCCTGACAAGGGTTGGTCTCCTTCCTCACTCTCACAGCCACGATCACTTGAAGTTGAAGGGGTGAAAGGTAGTGTTTTTGGTTCGTCTTTGGTTGATCTTTTTAGCTGATCAAAAGGCAGAACGGGAGCACGCGCAGCTTCTGAATCACTTGATTCGCTCATTGATGCGTCAGTTTCATCAACATTTTTATAATTGTAACGAGTAACGATGCAGCACATAAAAAAATATCGGAGTAAAAGTATTAAACTCATCGAAAATATGTACTGAAGTAAAAGTGGAAGTAGGAGAAAAAAATAATACTCTAGTAAAGTACAGATACCGCCTTTTAGTACTTAAGTACAGTAGTGAAGTAGTTCTACTTCGTTACTATACATCTCTGAACATAATGCAATGCTAACTTCCTCAAATGAACACTACCTTACTCACTTTGTTAAGTATGAATATGAAAGATGTACAGCAATCAAATTAAGACACCACAGGACAAACATTTAGGACAGATATCACCATACTTTCACAGTGCAATAAGACAGCTGTTTTGTATTGTTTAGTTGAAAATGACTGTTTAAATATAGAAATATTACAGTTTTTACAGAGGAGTATATCTCTTTTATAATTTTATATATCATAAAATGTTGTCAACAGCCTAAAAAAATACATTTCACCATGTTTTTAGGAATAAAACCTTATATAAACTAAGTGAATGATCTATGAACAAATCCCTCAGTAGAAAACCTCAGAATATATATAGGAATAAATCTGAAGAGTTTAGTGTATGTACATGCTACTGAAGTGGAGTTTTCCAGCTCAGTACATGAGAAAAAACTCATTTTGATAAAACAGTCTTTAAAGATATGTATTTGTAATCAAATTCTAAAGATGCAAATAGATAAAGTGTAATAAAATAAACACTTAAATGTGTATTAGGGATGATCTACCCACTAGTCTGAAAGGAGACATGGTTTGGAAGCAAAATAGCCTAAAATCTCAAAATTGACTAGTGCATGAAAAGCAATAGTTTTGCTTGTAGTGCCTTAAACAAATGCAAAAATAATGAATCAAATGCTTCTCAGTTTGAACAGACTGCCCTGGTTTAATTCGTGTACTGGCACAGAGCTCAATATCGCTCATGCAAACTGACACATGACTGGATGGCAGAGGTGACAAAACTCCATGTTTGAAAAATGAAGGAGCGGAAAAGAACACATGAAAGAGAGAGTGTGTATGTTTTTTGTGGGAAATTAAGTAAACACAGCCTGTGGCAAATGAGAGTGGAGATGGTACACAGACCCCGGAGAATGGATGTGTTTGATTTTTGGAGATGGAGGCATGTGAAAAGAAAAAAGTGTAGCCACACCGAGAGCATGTATAAAAATGTGCACAGCTCTTTCCATGTTCTATACACAAACAACCCTGCAGTCATGAAACTGACCTCCAGCTGATACATCTCTCTCCCTGGATCTCGATCATTTTCTCAGTCAACTGTGTGAACATGTCCGTGGACATCATATAGCACAGACTTCAGCTTTAAAGGGATGGTTCACCCAAAAATGAAAATTCAGTCATCATTTACACACCCTCATGTCGTTCCAAAAGCAATCTTTTTATCTGTGAAACAGAAAAGATATTTTGAAGAATGTTGGTAACCAAAGAGGTAACCATTCACTTCCATTGTATAGACAAAAAAACACTTAGACATTTGGTTTGGAATGACATGATGGTGAGTAAATGATGATAGAATGGTCATTTTTGGGTGAATTATCCCTTTTAAATCTGTTTTAAAGGAGCTGTAAACCCAAAAATGAAATTTTAAAATTACAATGATTGTGGACTGGCACTTCTAAACTTTAAAAAAGAGACAAAATCGCCATAAAACTTGTCAATTACAATAAAGTTGTCAATTTAACATTAACAGACAAAATTATTCATTGTTAATCTTCCCCTGTGAGTTGTTAACTACTGCAAATGAATCATTGAGTCAGTGAGTCAACTCAAGAAACAAATCAGTCCATTTTGTGAATGAATCATAGAGACCAATGATTCATTATATGAACTGGACCAAGCGATTCATTGAAAAAATCTGATTCATTTGTGAATCAGTCATCGCTATCACCGTTTGGTCACAAATCTTCTTTATGGCTTCAGAAGAATAAAGGCCCATTCGCATCAAGGACAATAAATATAACAATAACTATAAACTTTAAATATTCTTTCTAATTCTTTGAGAATAGATACATCAATACCACAACTATAACAATAAAGACAGAGAAACAATATCACTTTAAGAACGTATGTTTGATAAACAATAAAAACAATGACATTTACTTTGTCATTTTTTTGCAAATTTATCTTTTGAGTTTGGAACTACATGAGGGAGAGCAAATACAGGCAAAGTTTAATTAATAAACTGACTTGTGAGCTTAGATATGCTTAGCATGTTATCAATATTTTATCCGTTTTTGTTTTTTTGCTTTTTCACCTTTTTTTCTTAATTCACCAGTGTAATTTTCTTTGTTACTCTGTACCATTTCTACCCGTCTCTTGCCTTCAAATGCTTGCATGTTACCACAAATCTCCCAATTAACATCCTCAGTCATACTTTTGGCTCTATATTGAAGAATTAGGAAGCTAAAAGCAGTCAGTCTGAGTGAGTCTGTGGAGTGATGCTGTAGAGTAAATACAAATCAATACTGCAGTACTAACTCAATTTCCTGTTAGCGTGAGGCTACATACAGCTTTTCACTGAATTAAAGAGAGTCGGACAGGATGTGCAGTTGTATCTAACATAATATAATTGCAGTGAATATGGAAAGCCTGTCTGCTTATTTGAGCATGTAGCAAAAGATTCTACGTGTTGAATGGAGATGATAGACTGTGACTAGCATTGTATTGAGACTATTATGTTTTAGAAGCTTCTGTTGATTGAATCTGTTTTGTGGCACCGAAAAACAAGCATGTGGTTCATTCTGGACAAACGTGAAAAAATTACAGATAAAGTGAGGCTTGTATCTGATGTGACATTGTGCTTAATGGTTTCAGCAGTAGCATGTTGAACTCCATGACGCTCGTCTGTGTATTCATTTTCTGCTATTCATCCAGTTCACCCTGTTCACCATGTTCTTCATCTGTAACCTCTCAACATCTCTTTTTCCTCTACCGCATGTAGAAAATGGTTTGGGTATTGTAATTAGACAATAATTTGTGAGCTCAGAGTTGCTCTGCACACAAGTATGTGCTAATCTCAGTAATTAATCCTCATTTACTTAGTTTCTCAATAGAGCCCATCACCTCTGTTTTCTGCTTATTTTCTCTCTCTCTCTTTTTAACCTAATCTGTAACTGTAATCATATTCACTTTTTGACCAAGAGTAACTTGTTTTTTGCACATGCACAGATCAATGGTCACAGACGCATACATGTAGTGTATGTATGAGTGTATAAAATGTATAGTTTTTTTTTTTTATATTTTGGGGGGAAAAAATATATTTTGCCATTATTTTAGCAATTTTACTAAACTATTTTTGTATATATATATATATAGTCTGAAGTTGTCAGAAATTTGTAACTGGATGTTTTATTTTATATACTCCTAGCATTTTTGCATTTGATAAAGTCCAAAATAGAGGCTGGGTGATTTTTATAAAGATGCATGATAAACAAAGCAAATAATAGCAGAAGGACATCATGGGGTGTTATAGTGATTTTGTTGAAAAAACAGTACCTGCTATATTTTAATGCATGACCTTGTAATCATGTCACAGGTCATTAAGCCATCAATGTTTAGTCGTTAAAGACCCTTCCTCGTACTCAAATTTGTTTTCACGATTGAATATTGCGGCACATCCTAGGGAATTAGGGAGTGGATTGAGACGAACCTGAACTGTGTGTCTGCACCAACCGATACATGCCACCCTCATTCACCAAACAATGAGGAAAAGCATGGCAACACAGAGGACAAAGCCTGGTTGATTGCTCTTTGTGGTGTGGACCGTCTCCGTTTTTCAACCCCATGAAAGCTACAGACTTAAGCTGATGTGACAAATTACAGAGGCAGGCTCACAATGGCTTCCATTCTCAAGCCCTAGCAGATATGAGAAATGGTAGTAGCACATCTCCTTCTGTAGCGGGTATCTGTTTGCTTCAGCTTTCGGTCTGTTTCATTTATACAAAGTATTTACTGTCTGAGGAAACGAGAGCTGTGGTGAGGTCTGGACTGACATGGGCAGCCATGTGTAAACAGAATCCTTCATTAAGATAAAAAGCAGGCGGCAGGTCTGATAAATGCAGCAGATAAATGGCTGTGGATATTTGTCTTGGCTGTGGAAAGTGAGGTTTCATCATGGCGGCACTCCCTGGTTTCTAAGTCCTCCTCTTCTTTTTTTTTGTTTTTAACTTTCTTGATAGTTCATCCCCAAAAAATGAAAATTCCACTTTCACCCTCATGTTGTTCTAAACCTGTATGACTTTCTGTGAAACAAAAACGAATATATTTTTGGGAAATGTTTCAGTGTTGTTGTACAATTAAATGAATGGTCATCAAAGCTGTTTGGTTACCAACTTTCTTCAAAGTATCTTCTTTTGGAATTGCTTTTCTTTTTTGTCATCAAAATTCTTTCTATGGTGGCTCAGTAGTGCAACACAATGAAATTTAAACAACAAACATAAGTTAAAGGTGCAATATGTAATATTTTTGCAGTAAAATAAAAAAAAAACACTAGGCCGTTGTTATATATTTTGTTCACTTGAGTACTTACAATATCCCAAATGTTTCCAACTATTTGTAAATCGTGAGAAAATTGCAATTTTAACCAAGGCTCCGAGACATGTGAGGAGTCGCCTGTCAATTGCGTCATACCCGCATTACCCTCGGTTTCCGATTTTATTTTGGCTATGTCATCTCTTGGAATATCTGAATGCCAGGTTTTTCCTAATATCAGCCACCATTAGAACAGAACATTTTACACATGGAGAAAACTGATTGCTTACTTATTGACTTTAAAATTTTACAAAATCTTGATTCTAACTTGTACTTGCTATTATGAAAATGTACAATAATTGTTTAATTTTAGCATTTGTTACAATATGGCTATAATTGTAAGACCATTGATTGCTCCCGTTTAGGCCAATGTTGACCTTTTTTTATAGCATTTAAAAACTTACACTTTTAGCGACTAAGCTACAACATGCCAAATCTAGAGTGAAAAATATATTCCATTAACAGATTATCTATTGTAAATTCTATAAAAGGCAGGATGACGTTTTCTCCTCTTTCATCAGTCTTTTTAGTTTATGTGGCTGTTTTAGATAGTTTCACTTTCTCTATGAAGTTTTAAATTTGGAAATTCTCAATAGAATTCAAATGGATTGCACATTTTATCATCACCTACACGATAGGAACAGCTTGTTCAAATCTTGGAGCACAGTGTTTTTATCGCCAAAAATGCACAATTACATAAACCGGGCTTCAGTCATTTTGCGCTGATAATTGGTCCATTCAGTTCGATTGGGAAAAGCTCTGAACGTGCAATGTATATAATTATTTAATAGCCTAATTCTATGTTTCCATTAACCATGGCATAAATATTGGGGGACCACGGTTAGCTTTGGAGGCTGAGAAAGGAATGTGAGCATTTTTCGCTGTGTTGTGGCTTGTTGTTAACTTATATATGCTTTTTTTAATTTCCGTTGTGTTGTGCACTGTTGGGCCACTGTATCTTTCAGTGTTTTCATGTAGACCAACAGTGTGTTGACCCTTATTGGGTTGGTTTCCTCTGTTCATTTATTATTTAGAGCCCATTCTAGTGGACATCTGTCTGTGCCATGTTCATGTAGAAAATGAAGACATAGAAACCAGACGGAAGTTTTGAATCAACTTTCTATTCTTCAAGACTGCAAACATATGCAGAAAAATAATCAGGCGAGCCACTGCCGTCCCAGTTTGTCTATGACCTGAATCGCCTGTCTGCGTAAACACTAGTGAATGATGCTAATTGAGATAGGAGAGAAAGACTTATTAGTGTGAAAACTAAAGAAGGAAAAGTTTAGAAAATTGCAGAACTGTGACTACAGTACATAACAGAGAAGGATAATAAATGTCAGCCAATACTTCAGTTCAATTCAATTCACATTTATTTGTATAGCGCTTTTCACGATACATATCATTTCAAAGCAGCTTTACAGAGAATGCATGTCAACATCACAATTTAAAGAATGCAGTTAGCAAATAATGTAATAATTTAGGCAATTAATTTACAATCACTGTTAGCAGTTTAACTGAACGTAGAAGCAATGAGCTCCTGGAAAAATGAATTACATATTAACAATAATTAGGATATAGAAATTGTGCAATGTGCATGTATGCTCATCAATACTCAGTGAGAACTATCTGTAAAATGTGAAATATATTAAAAACATACTTATTTAAAATATATTATATATTACCTAAATATAGTATACCTTTTAATGTTTTTGTATCTTTTATAATGTTTTTGAAAATAGCAGAAACGTGACTGCATAACAGAGAGGGTTACTAAAAGTCAGCCAGTACTCAGGCGAGATATCTGAAATTTCCACTTTTTTTTCTTTTTCTTTTTTCCCCCCGTAAAATACTGACTCCAGTTTAATTAGCCGACTCCCCAAAGAGACTGATTGAGTGGCGTTCAAGTTGCCAGCTAAAAGCAACTTCAGGGAAAAGGGTTTCAATTGAACAAGGCAGAAGTTTTTGATCACTGTGACCTGAGATCAATTTTATCTTATAGCAATGTTTTTGAGTGGTTTTCAATTATGGCTGACCAAAAAATAAAAAAAAAACTGCTGTGACTCAGTCTTTAGTAGAACTGAAGGCTAGACAGAGAGACTGAGAGAGACTGAGAGAGAGAGAGAGAATAAAAAGATGATAAATGCTCTGACAAATTAGGTTAAAGTATTAGTCTGGCTAGCGCTGGATGTAGCACTGGCAGCATAAATATGACAGAATGAACGCAGCCAAAGTTTGTTATCGAAATGCAAGTACAGGGCAGCAGTGATGCAGTCAGTGACAAATTGATGTCAAAGGCTAGCATAATAAAAATCATTTACCGTTGCTGTAGTTACCCAACCCACAGTCATGCATGCCACAAAAAAACACTAATAACTGAACGCCAAGGTTAAACAGTCCGATGTACATGCACAAGCATTGGCTTATGTATATTAAACCAATATATTTAGTCTAATTCAAACATTTTTTTTCTTTTAATAATACAGTTCTTTTTTAAATATCTAAATAAGGCTCTTGTCTTTGATTACCTCTTTCTCTTTCTGATTTTCTCACTTACATACAAGCAGTGTTGAAGGCATCTGCTTTTTTTGAGCGTTTGCAGCGTGTGGGTGCTGGTATTATCTCCCATCAGGCCTACATTGTCTTTCAGCTGCTAATTAGCCACCATTATTGTTCGGTGGCCAATCAGAGATCTTGCTGTCCGACGAGAGTTGCTTTATTTACATCAGATAAAAGGAATAATGGGATGGGATGGACTGTGGTGATGCACATTATGATCCAAAATCTGAGCTCCTGTGCCAACTGAACAACTGGTGCAATACCATTAGGGTTATTAATTTTGATAAGATAAAGCTTGTAATGATTCATAACCCCCTAAATCTCATCTCATCCATGAAGATGAGATTTAGGGGGAATATCAGTTTATTATCTGTTAGTAGTACACATATGCTCCCTGGCTTTCATTATGGTCTGACTCTCTTGATTAGGTGTAGCTTATAATGTAACAATGGGTATTTAACCTCTGAGGCCTGCGGAAGGCGCTGGAGAACACAGGCAGCGGATGCGCCGAAGTGTGAATAATACAGTAAATTGCTGCAATGGTCTACAATCGAAGTGCACAAACAAACAGAGTGTGATGAATGCAATTTTCATAATTCGCAGATAAGATTGCGGTCTTTTATTCGGCTAGCCTTCTGTATCACTAAAAACATTGTCTACAGAGTTCTCTTGTTTTTCCAGTCCTGAATGTAATATCGGCCCATCTCCTCTTAGCTAGCAGGCAGCAATGTGGCTGTGTGTCCAATTGGAGTGGCCAATATCCACATGAAGATCTGTGTCTTTGTTTATGCTGTGGGCACAATTGTCTCCATTTGATTTCATCGGAGTGGACGTATGTTAGTGGGAGGACAGCAAACCCACATTGTTGAACAATCAGGAAAAACTTAGCGCCTACAATTACAGATCTAATCTGTGATTTTTGTGTGTATACAGAAGCAATAGAAGCTGTAATTGTGAGAAATTTTGAAAAAAGAAATAACTGAGATATACGCTAGAGTTCAAAAGTTTGGGGTCATTAAGATTATCTTTGAAAGAAGTACCATATGCTCATCAAGGCAGCATTTATTTGATCAAAAATTTTGAAATATTACTGCTATTTAAAGTAACTGATTTCTACAGAACCCCTATAGGGACACGATGAAGGAAAAAAAATATGAGATGGAGGAAAAATGATAAGTCGGTGCTTTTGCATTCCCCCGAGAAACTCTGCGTTCCCTCGCAAAAACATTTGCGTTCTGCCGAGAAACTTTGCGTTCACTCACAAAGAACACAAAAGTTTTGCGAGTGAACACAAAGTTTCTCAGGGGAATGCAGTGTACTATCATCAATATTCAAAACATTTGGGATGCTTATATTTTTGTTGAAACCACGATACATTTTTTTTCAAGATACTTTGATGAATAGAAGGTTCGGTAACATTCTACTTACTTCACAACTACATGTTATCTAATTAGTAAACTGTCTGCTTAATATCTAACAGTTTATTTTGATGCTCCCCCAACAAATATTTTACTGACTATTTTGCAACTACATGTCAACTACTAACCCAAACTAACAGCTAATGTCAACTACTAACCCTAACCTAACAGTCTACTAATACTCTAATGAGAGTTAGTTGACATGTAGTAGCAAAGTTACTTATAGTTAGTAGAATGTCTAAAGTGGACCATCGAAATAAAGTGGAAGATTCAAAAGAACAGCATTTATTTGAAATAGAAATCAATTATAACATTGCAAATGTCTTTACTGTCACTTTTGATCAATTGAATGCATCATCCTTGCTGAAAAAGCAAATTCAGTTTTCTTTCAAAAAAATAATAAAATAAAAAGTCAGACTTACCCCAAACTTAGTATATATATATATATATATACTAAGTATATATATATACTTTGCGTACAGTGGGTACGCAAAGTATTCAGGCCCCCTTGAATTTTTCACTCTTTGTTATATTGCAGCCATTTGCTAAAATCATTTAAGTTCATTTTTTTCCCTCATTAATGTACACACCCATATTGACAGAAAAACACATAATTGTTGACATTTTTGCAGATTTATTAAAAAAGAAAAACTGAAATATCACATGGTCCCAAGTATTCTTGGGAAGTCTTTTTGGGAAAGATGCAACAAGTTTTTCACACCTGGATTTGGGGATCCTCTGCCATTCCTCCTTGCAGATCCTCTCCAGTTCTGTCAGGTTGGATGGTAAACGTTGGTGGACAGCCATTTTTAAGTCTCTCCAGAGATGCTCAATTGGGTTTAAGTCAGGGCTCTGGCTGGGCCATTCAAGAACAGTCACGGAGTTTGTTGTGAAGCCACTCCTTCGTTATTTTAGCTGTGTGCTTAGGGTCATTGTCTTGTTGGAAAGTAAACCTTTGGCCCAGTCTGATGTCCTGAGCACTCTGGAGAAGGTTTTCGTCCAGGATATCTCTGTACTTGGCCGCATTCATCTTTCCCTCGATTGCAACCAGTCGTCCTGCCCCTGCAGCTGAAAAACACCCCCACAGCATGATGCTGCCACCACCATGCTTCATTGTTGGGACTGTATTGGACAGGTGATGAGCAGTGCCTGGTTTTCTCTACACATACCACTTAGAATTAAGGCCAAAAAGTTCTATCTTGGTCTCATCATACCAGAGAATCTTATTTCTCACCATCTTGGAGTCCTTCAGGTGTTTTTTAGCAAACTCCATGCAGGCTTTCATGTGTCTTGCACTGAGGAGAGGCTTCCGTCTGGCCACTCTGCCATAAAGCCCCGACTGGTGGAGGGCTGCAGTGATGGTTGACTTTCTACAACTTTCTCCCATCTCCCGACTGCATCTCTGGAGCTCAGCCACAGTGATCTTTGGGTTCTTTACCTGTCTCACCAAGGCTCTTCTCCCCTGATAGCACAGTTTGGCCGGACAGCCAGCTCTAGGAAGGGTTCTGGTCGTCCCAAATGTCTTCCATTTAAGGATTATGGAGGCCACTGTGCTCTTAGGAACCTTAAGTGCAGCAGAATTTTTTTTGGCATTGCCACATTTCTGTCTCTGAGCTCTTCAGGCAGTTCCTTTGACCTCATGATTCTCATTTGCTCTGACATGCACTGTGAGCTGTAAGGTCTTATATAGACAGGTGTGTGGCTTTCCTAATCAAGTCCAATCAGTATAATCAAACACAGCTGGACTCAAATGAAGGTGTAGAACCATCTCAAGGATGAGAATACTTTCCGTTCCCACTGTATATATATATATATATATATATATATATATATATATATAAAAGACTTCAGATGCAATTAGCCTCTAAGTGCCATCTGAAATTTTCTTGAAATTTTTCTGAAAACTACCTATTAATTGTCATTAGAATGAAATTACTGACCCTAAACATAGAAGCTTGATAAAAATGCTCATTTTAGAAGAAAATTTCAGATGGATCTGAAGTCTTCATATTTTATATATATATGTATATATATATATATATATATATATATATATATATATATATATATATATATATATATATATATATATATATATATATTCATAATTATGTAATTATCACATTTAGAGACACTGTGTTACATAGAGTCACAATTGGGAGATATAAAGTCACAATTAAAAGAAATGTCACAATTTTGAGATATAAAAGTCACAGTTGCCTTTATATTTTTTGAATACTCTGAATCAGAAATAGACTTCCATATATGTATTCTATGTGTACATGTGTAAAGAAAATCAATTAGGTTTTGAATAAGCATATTATAGTTCATTAATGCACTGCAGAAACACAGAAATAAGAGGTCAGGAAAAAGCGACTTTGTAATGCCTCACCAGTTATTTAACACTCTAGCTACAAAAAGCACACTATCATTTATTTAATTAAGCTCTTAAGTCCATCATTTGAATAGTTTAACATTAATTGTCCCACAAGAGCCACTCGGTGCCTGCGGTGTCTCACTGTCCCACCTTTTCTATTTTGTTGTGAAAATTAAAAACCTAACTTGCTTTATTGACTGTTGTAATCTCCCTGGACTGCTCAGTGTTTACTGACTAATAGCATGAGGGGAAGGTTATGCATTAGTGATGAAATCTGGAAGCTTGGTGGATGGTTGCTTTTCAGTCTTAACAGTGAATAGTCTTTGTACTGATAAAACAAAAGCCTCAGAGAAATAACAGACTAAAGGGACATGCTGCATCTTTTATGAGCAAATGTTTGTGTCATATTAGCTTAATCTCTTTTTTAAATGGATTTTGTGGAGGTTATGGGAGCTTATGGGAGCTTTTTCCTGGCGTTACTATTACTGTAGTTTGGCCAGTCCAAGAAAGTTAGTAGGATGAGTGTGAAGGCAAATATTTTGTAGGGCATTGCTCGACAGAACCTACCAATGACTTTATCAATGAACAACATGATTGAACAAAGCTTCATTTTGGTCCAAAAGATCCATTTCCTGACAGGAAACGCCTAGCCTTAACCGGAGTGATGACGTGACTTCTTTTAACAAAGGACTCTGTCTAAAGGACTTCTTAGCTCATCAGCAATAAACTAATCAGAACCCATCACGTGGATCTGATCACATTAAATCTATTGATTCTCTCACAAAACCCTCTTGTATTATCGGACGGAACAGGAAAAGACCCATCAACGGATTTAAAGACGAATCTGTCCTATCAATACCTCCCTTGTGTTGACCGTCCATCGTGACCCGGTCACTCGTGACTCCGGTCAAAGTTTAAACTATGCTTAAGGACTCAATCTTGAATCTCAAAAGGGACAATTGTCGATTACTTAAAGTATTAACTATATACAGAATAATACATGCCATGATGTAATTACTAACATGTCTATTCAATGTATTCAATATGTGGGTTTTCTTCAAATGCATTATTGTAATCATTGTTTTAATTAGGTCAGTCTAGTAATATGTGTGTAAGAAGTGTGCCATGTTTGAGTTCTAAATGCAGAATTTATAATTCTCTGTAATTCTGTGTGAATTAAACATTGAAATTCAGTATCAGGAAAATATTAAGAAACTTTATATTGTTGTTAATAAAACAGGAGAATGTTCTGCAGATATCACGCGATGTGATCAATAGACAATAGACGAGGCGTGTCTAATCTCCGTAGCAACGTCTCATTGGAGGATCGCTCCCTTAAAACTATGCTGTCCGAACAAGCTAATGTCAGAAGCTGGAAGCCAGAAGTCGGTCAGAAATCGCTCGAAATCGGTCAGAAGCCGGTAGCCGAAACACCGCTACTTTGACCACGGCGGAAAAGTCGCATGGGTCATTGATAACTGATTGACCGGGGCTGATTTTCCATCTAACACCCGATTTCAACCACGAGCTGCGCCGCTGATCATTCGACAGCCGTCACATCCAGACTCCAAAACACTTCGTGAAATATCTGACCAAAGTCTCCCAAGAAGAGAGCCGCTCAAGCCAGACGCTCAGCCAGCAGCATCCTTCAAAGCTTCCGCGCAACCCACAGGGCTTTCCCGAGAAGACGTCACCTGAAAGACAGCCAATCCAGAACGGGATTCCGCTGTATACGAGTCACGGAACAACCCGATTACCTCAGCTGTCACAGCAAACGCAGGTACAAGCAAACTTCTCTCTCTCTTGCTGGAAACTGGTGAAACTCCTTTAAACCTAAAGAATCAAGCCAAAGCTCTGCTTTTGTGATTTTCCTCAGGTTATGAGTTAAGTTAGCACTGAACTTGGGACTTTTCATAACTCATCAACTCCGCGAATGTATGTGTGCATGTATGTATGTGTGTGTGTGTGTGTGTTTAGCCTTAGTTTCCTGTAATCATTAGAAGTAGTCAATAAATCTTGTTTTGATTTTCACATATACGAATTTCTTGTGCTGTGTATCAAATTACTGTCTTAAACTCAAAGATCAAGTTACCTCTTGCTTATAATATAATAATTATAATAATAACAATAATCATAATAAAATATTGTTACTGTTGGCCGCAGAATAATATTTTATCCAGAATTGGTAAAATACTCTAACCTCAATTTTCGCTGGACGAATAATTGATGGAGTGTTAAATATTAATTCTGAATCATTTACAGTTGATTCAATCCTTATTCCCTGTAACAATTAAATTGAGCTAATAAATAGGCTAAGTCCTTACAATTTTCTACCTGTTACTTGCGTTATGCAATCAGAATCAAAGTAACGAGTAATGCCTGGTTAAATTGGTTTAGCCCTATTTTGCCACAATCTGCTTGACGTAGAGTGTTGTGGGGATTCGTAAACAACATGGGCGTCGGGACACAAGATTCGATCATTTCAGCTCGTGTAGTGTGTCATAGTGGACGACAACTGATGCCACGTCTGCGATGCTTCACGACGTCACGACAGAAAGACTAGCATGTTTTTCGGTCGATCACGGCAAGTTCCATCACACGTGTGATACTGGCCAATAGAAGCACAGAAGCGCCTTCCTGTGCTTTCAAACATGCAGAAACCAAAGAGAGACAAAGTATCATTCCTACTAGGTGAAATTTTTACAATGGAGTAAATGTTTGTGGAGCTAGCTATGGCAACAATATGCAGCAAGTTACATGTCTATGTTTCTTGTCCACGACACGCCAAGATTCATGGGAGTCAGAGTAATGCTTGGTTCAGACTACACGATTTTAGCCCGAATCTGGCACGATCCGTTTGACGTAAGGTGTCGTAGGGATTCGTAAACGACAATGGACGTATGGACGTAATGTATACGACAACTGAAACCACGTCTGCGATAGTTCACGACGTCACAGCAGAAAGACTAGCATGTTGAATTTTTCTGCGGTCCTTCACGACGGATTCCGTCACATGGGTGACGATGGCCAATCGGAGCACCGCTTTTTGCACACAACTTTCAAACATGGCGAAACGCAAGAGAGATGATGGTGCGGCTAGGTGGAATTATGAAATGGAGGAAAAGTTCGTGGAGCTGTGGCAACAGTACTAACGTTACTGCCTGTATGATGTCTAATCGAGGGACTACCACGACAGATTAAAGAAAGAAAAATGCTGGCGAATGATAGCGGAAGCCCTTCAGCAACCCGGTGAGTAAGTTACTGAAATTAGCTGTAATATAGTTATATATATTTTACCTCACATTCTCTTTGGAGGATTGACAGCCCATACTGTACTCTTCGAGCAAGCCAGGAACGTGTCCATGTTCGGGTTTTCTTTCTTTTTTGCGCTTTTCTAAACATAAGACAGCCAGTACAAAACACGCCGCTTCAGTCATTGTTTACGCTCTTGTTTCTCACGCGCGTCGTGACAACAAGCGACGATTGGTCGCGTAGCAACGTGTAGTCTGACATGTTTCAAGTCCAGGACACGACAAGATTTTTGGAGTCAAAATCACGTAATCTGACACAGTGACTATCCTAACAGACAAAAAAATCGTGTAGTCTGAACCAGGCATAATGCATTTCTTTTACATTTACCACTACTACGAGTTAGTTTTTAAAATAAACTAACGCAAGTCATTTTGTTTTCCCATTTTAGACCATTTGAATTTGCATTTAACTTTTGCTGTGAAAGGGTCTTTAAATTTGCCAAAAACATAACTATTTTTGTTATTAAAAAAAACCCCGACAAACCCAGCCCAGGTGAGAAAAAATAGCCTAACAGAAGAGTAATGTAACACTACTTTCCATAAAAAGCAACTAACACAATTAGTAACCTTTTTGGGGAGTAATGCATACTGTAATGCATTTCTTTTAAAAGTAACTTTCCCCAAAACACTGTTTGCTACTAAAAAAACAGGACTATTAATGTCCTCAATCAAATAAGCAATTTAAACATTTAATAAAACTTTCAGAAAATAGTAGCCAATATAATTGCCAGGTAACAGATGCAGCCCAACTAATTCATTCAAAACGCCTGGATTTCACCACTACACAGCGACCTTCCTTTGTGTGTCAAAGTCACGCATAATGTTTTCAATTATTTGAGGTTCTTCATTCCCAACACTCCTGCCATATGGTGACCTTCAGATGAGAGAAAAGCGACAGCATGTGCGTAACAGTAATGCTTAGGAGGGAAGCGCAGCGAAAACAGGTGAGAACAAACACACACACAAGCGCTTTGAGTGACAGGAGCACAGAAGCGACATGTTTCAATCAAAACCATAACATGTGGCGACGCTCAAGGTGTCAGCATCTGACAGTCGTCATTTATAAAGACGGTAATTAATTCAAACGTAAAAACTTTAATGAGGGAGATGGTGCAGGTGTGTCACTTACACCTCTGGATGATTACAGACAGTAAATCAGACAGAGACAATACAACACATGGAATACAACCTGATTAACACTTTAATAACAGAAACACTCAAATCAAAATGGCAGCAGCATTCTCAAAACAGACCATAAACCAAGAACAATTAAGCAGTATATTTATACTGTACAGACATTGAGGAGTTGAGAGAGCACTCATAAAATGACTGAAAACAAGTAATTCAATACTGCTGATGCAACCTATCTATACAATATATTTACAGTACATACACTACAGTTCAAAAGTTTGGTGTAAGAATTTCTTTTATTTATCAATGATGCAATAAATGTATCAAAAGTTAAAGACTTTTATAAATGTTATAAAATATTTCTATTTAAAACAAATGCTGCTATTTTGAACTTTCTATTCATTAAAGAATCTGGAAGAAAAAAAATCTATCATGGTTTCCACAAAAATATTAAGCAGCACAACTATTTTAACATTGATAATCAGAAGTGTTTCCTGAGCACCAAATCAGCATATTAGAATGATTTCTGAGGGATCATGTGACACTGAAGACTGGAGTAATGATGCTGAAAATTCAGCTTTGTCATCACAGAAACAGAGTACATTTTAAAATAAATTTAAACTAATATTATTTCAGAATATATTTTGGTCAAATACAGTAAATGCATTTGGTGAGCATTAGAGACTTCTTTCAAAATCATTAAATAATCTTACCAACCACAAACTTTTGAATGGTTGAGTATGAACCATTTAACTTTAACTATGTTTATTCACGTCATAGGACTTTAGCATACTGCATGTTTTGACGACAAGCAGAGTGCATAATTACCATTTTAAAACGACCATGAGATGCAGGCAGCTGTTAAGTGATTCATAATCTACATAAAATAAAATGTCAACTATAAATATTTAATATCAAACTGAGTGACAATATTCAATGTGTATGCTCATACTATTATGCATTATTCAACAACTTTGAAGGGTTTGGAATGGTGGGTAATTTTTGTATCCAACTATAAATGGGCACAGGATTCTCTTGAAAAAACGTGGTGAGACTGTAATGACTAATTCAGCTCACTTCTGAACAACCACTTTCATTACATGAAGGTTTGATAAGTTCTAAACAGATCAATGCAATTGGAGCATCATTGTCTGATAGTGTCTTCAACCTCGGCTAGCATGAAAACAGAGGAATGTGAATGAGGGAAAACAGCAGGGATATTTTTGTATCCAACTGTGAAAGGACACACAATTCTCTTGAGACAAAAAACAAAAAACGCAACACAAGTACTGAAATTATCGAAATTTAACTAAAACTAAACTGATGCTTGGTACACACTAAAATCTTATAAGATTTTCAAATTGTGAGAGACCACAAACATGAGGACAAAAAATCCTAGATTTAACCGTTTTGCTTCTATAGTGTGTGGTGTTCCATAATGTGACAAAGACAGCACACAGAGTTTCAACCAGAGTCCCGACTGTGAACACGGGAAATCTCGCAAAATCTCTTGAGACTTCAGAATAAACATGGCGGACGATAGGCAGGAAGAAATTGCGACGGTAGTGTTTGGAATGATTTTGACAGAAAATTCACTGGAAAAAAAGAAAAGGGTTTGGGTGAAGTTGTGAAGATGGCGGGGACATTGTGCTTCACCATGACTGCGTTTGTTATGCTTCCGTCTTCTGTCAGCTCGCTTTCTGATTGGATATTGTTTCGTTTCACGTGATTATCTCCAGAGCGTGCGCGCGTTTGCCTTCGCGGTTCCCCCCACACATCAGGATTTCCGATTCGCGATCGGGGTGGCTCAGACGTTCTTCAGAGCAGATTCTGTTACTCTTAACAAACCTCACACCACAGGAAAATCTGATAAGATAATCTGTTAGACCATCAAGAGAATTGCGACATTACCTAGGATTTTCAGAAGGGGAGAAATTGACCCCAAATCAGCCCGATTATCTGGTGGTGTATACCCAGCATAAGGTGAACTAAAATGACTTTACTTTACAATAAGGTTAAATTTCCGAATGCATTAGGTATCATGTACTAACAGTATAATTTTTTACATAATTTATTAATCTAAATTAATGTTGATTTATAAACATACAATTGTTCATTGTTACCGTTTGATAATACACTAATGTTAAATATGTTAAAATATGTACAAATTAACATTAAAGGTAGGCAATTTTTTTATAAACACTTTTATACTGGTTGAAACTCTCTTCACATCCTGATAGCACTCAATAATAGAAGTGATCTAAATATTAAAACATGTACATATGTCTTCTGTGGAAGTCTCAGGACCAAAAAAAAAAAAAAAAATCAGTTTTTGGAGGGGTGGAATTTAAGTGGACTAAATGGAGAAGTCTGGCTTACATTACCAGAGAGAAGATTTAAATTACTTACTTAAATTATTTATCAGAATATCAAGTTCAAGTACGAGGTCAAAAGAAAAGAAACGTGTTTTGATGAATTGTTCAAAAGGGTAAATTTTCATGTCATGCTGACAAACTAATTCTAATAAATTTAACCTTTTTGCAAAAAATGACCATTCCTCACATCTCAGAACAAGCTTTCACAACATAGGGTGCATCCGAAATCACACCAAATCATAGGTACTATTTAAAGGGATAGTTCACCCAATAATGAAAATTTGATGTTTATCTGCTTACCCCCAGCGCATCCAAGATGTAGGTGACTTTGTTTCTTCAGTAGAACACAAATGATGATTTTGTTCTCCTTCTGCTCAGGCCGTATAATACGTGTCAATGGGAACTCCATCTATAAGAGTCAAAAAATACGCACAGACAAATCCGAATTAAACCCTGCGGCTCGTGATGACACACTGATGTCCTAAGATATGAAACGATCAGTTTGTGTGAGAAACCAAACGGTATTTATATAATTTTTTACCTCTAAAACACCACCAAGTCCAACTGCATTCAGCATCCGTTTAGTGAGGTCAAAAAAACGCATTCTGATGATGGAAGTGATGTCTCGCACTTTGCTTCAATGAGTGCAAGAGACATCACTTCTGTTGTCAGAGCATGAACCAACCGGATGTGGAGGGCAGTTGGACATAGTGGTGTTTTAGAGGTAAAAAATGATATAAATACTGTTCGGTTTCTCACACAAACCAATCGTTTCGTGTCTTAGGACATCAATGCGTCGTCACGAGCCGCAGGGTTTAATTTGGATTTGTCTATGCTTTTTTTTTTTACTCTTATAGATGGAGTTCCCATTGACACGCATTATACGGCTGACAGACCGCAACGGTTGGAGTTAAAAATCATCATTTGTGTTCTTCTGAAGAAACAAAGTCACCTACATCTTGGATGCACTGGGGGTAAGCAGATAAACATCAAATTTTCATTTTTGGGTGAACTATCCCTTTAAATTTGAACTTACTTTGTTAAAAAAAGTATGTTCAATATAGTATAAATATAGCTAGTTTCAATGAAATTCAGATGTAATACATCCACCATGTTGTTACTGTCACGTGATTTACCAGTGTCGGTTGCGTTGCTTCACTGCCATTCATAAATCTTCTCCCATGGCCTCATGGGATTGTAAAGTGTCCATCGAATGCATAGTTCAGAGTTTCTGTGGAAGTAGTAGGTCATCCAGGAACTTTTCACTTACTGTTTTTCCAATACTATGTAGTCAGACATACTATTCTGTTGGCATACTGTTTTTTGCATACTATATAGTAGGGAAGTATACGATTTCGGACATAGCGATGGAGATTTTAGATAATACTGGAGTATCATTGTCTAGTAGTGTCTTTTTCAACCTCAGCTAGAAAAAAAACAGATATGAGAATGAAGAAGGAAATGCATGTTACCATGCAAAGGACTCTAGACATTGTTCTAAATTAAAGGAATATGACTTAATGTGACATGTGGAGAGCAGTTGTAGTTATGCACAAAAAAGGTCATTGCATCCAATTTTTCACTCACCAGTTTCTTCAAATATTTACTATAATTACTCTCCCTGTCCCTCTATGTTAAATACTTGATCCAAAAAGTCCAACTTCCTTACTGAGAGGCATCTGTGCTTGGATTAGTCTGTTTTTATTTTTCTCATGCACAATGGAAGTGCAATGGACAAGACACCTGTCTTTCTGTCTCTTTTAATTGTCTTTGTTCAAAGAACGTCCTGTTTTGTTGAGAACAGTACTTAGTTCATTAATGAGGTTTTGAGGCAACTGCACACCTCTGCTGGGCAACACGGCTTTCCTCTGTGATAGCTGGGTGAGAGCGCTGGGGTCTTGTTGAAGTGATGTTCTTCGCTGAGACTGGAGTGTGTTATCAATCACCATTTCAGGCCTGGAGAGACATGGAGTTTCCTCACCGCTCACCAATTTATTCATCGAATCTGATTGGTTGCCCTCATCTGTGGTCATTTGATTTTGTGTATTTGAACCTTCTATACTTGTAGTGAGGACCGACTTCCCTTTAACCTGCAGAAGAAGGAAAAAATACATAGATATTCATGGCTATAGGAGTCAAAAGCTGTTTTGTATGCAGGGAATAGACTTGAGGCCCAATTCCAACAACCATTTTGTGGACAAGACAATATGGATATGGTTTAACTGTCAACAAAGACGGAGATCAGGTCCGATTACTAACTGTGCTGCCCTTTAGAGGTGTTCATTGAAGCAAGAATTCATTAAGCAACATTAAATGAAATGGTTTGTTAAGTATTTATGACATTTATGTGAGTGTAGAGCAGGTTTAATGCTGACCTCTCTGTGGTGTTTGGATGCTCTGGTCTGTGTAGGGCTGTAAGTGGATGTTCTCCTTCTGCTCAGGTTATAAGGTAACGACGCACTCTGCTTTAGGTCTTTAGGCCATAAGTCACCTTCATGCTGCAAGCACATTTAGGTTTATGCATTTGGCAGATACTTTCATCCAAATCAATATTACATTCAAGGATCATATTTTATCAGTTTATGCAGGAATCGACCCGATGATTTTGGCTCAATGCTAGCGCAATGCTTTACAGTTTGAGCTAAAGGGAATAGAAAGAGCAATTTCCAGCCAATGGACCCTTTTCACATTTCCGAGGTTCTCAGAAGCGGAAGTCATCGTAATTGGGTCGACTTGAATGGCAGCAAATATAATTTTCGTTTTCCAATTTGCTTTAACAACAACGGGAAAAAAATCCATGATAGTGTTTCCACGACTTTCCAAAAGAGAGACAAAATATCGAGAGATAGATTACAGCAGTCAAGAATGATGAGAAATCTGCCATCACTCCCTCAGCCGTTGTATTAGAAACATACATGCAGCGGTGTTCTTTTTTTTCTTCTTTTTTTGTAATTTACTGCCGAGGTAATATAAAACAAAGTGTAGCATAATAAATTAATATTATTTTATTATTTTTTAAAAATCAAAATATAAAAAAAACTTTTCTACATTTGCAATGATGACAACTGTGGAAACATCAACACATTCTCTGAAAAGGGTCCATCAATTATTTTACAGGTGAGTATAATAAGCAGGAAAATAGTTTTTCATTCCTAAAGAAAATACCAATGTTTGCAAGAGAGTAAAAGCATATAAACTCAATGTCTACACTACTGTAAAAAAAAGCTTTGGATCAATAAGTTTTTTTTAGGGGGGTTTTGGGGGGATAAATTAATGCATTAATTCAGCAAAAATTTCAGTAAAGACATTTACAATTTTATAAAAGATTGCCATTTCAAATAACTGCCTTTTTCTTTTTTTTTAATTCATCAAAGAATCTTAAAAGAAATGTAGCACTGTTTCCACAAAAATAAATAGCAGCACCACTGGTATATATAATAAATGTTAGTGTAATAATAATATGATGTTTAAATGTTTCTTGAGCATCAAATCAACATATTAAAATTATTTCTGAATGATTATGTGACAATGAAGACTGGAGTTATGATGCTGAAAATTCAGCTTTACCATGACAAGAATAAATTACATTTTATATTATATTAACATAGAACAGTTACTTTAAATTGCAATAATATTTCACAATTTTTCATCAAATAAATGCAGCCTTGCTGAGCATACAGGACTTCTTTCAAAAACATTGCAAAAATTTTACGCACCCCAGACATTTTAACGGTAGTGTATGTTGTCGGCTGAGCATCACCGCAAGGAAAAGTATGCAAACAGATAATTTAGTATGAAAATATTACAGTGACAATGTGGTGAAACTATTTAGTAAAACACCAGGAAAATCATAGTACTGCCTTCCAACTTATAGAAATTAATGTAGGATTTTATTCATTTTCATGACATTTCTAGGCCTGGAAATCCGGATTTTACCTGATATTTTGATATTTGCCATGACAGTGGGAACTTAGGTGAAAAAAAGTTGCAGACAGAAAATGTATAGCTTACTTTTAAGCTTTAAGTCTCAGGCAAGCAAAAGACTTAAAACTTCCATATATTCTCAAGGAGCTCTAACTAACACTAACTTTCTGACCTTAATGATGTAGGAACAAATGTGCTGGAACATTCTGGACCTATTCTTGAGCTGAAAACTCGCTAAGACAGCTCATACTTTCCACGGTGACTTTATGGCCTTTGAGTTGTTCTTCACGTCTACACCCTCATTTTAGCAGCAGAAGGTCTCATCTGCCTGTTCCTTTACCTACCCAGCACTGCTCTCCAGTTTCTATGGAAACCACGCCAAGCAGAATACTGGGTGAAATGGAAGCAGCGAGAGGTTACAAGAGTCTCAGAGCACAGAGTATCAATTAATCTACCTGCATGGACTCCACAACCACTTTTGGTGCATGTAATAATGAGACAAAACAATATGTACACTGAATTATGGTACATGCCCTCCACTCCTCGTTTACTCTACCGCTTGGGAAATAAACCTCTCTGCGCCCCACCTCTCCAGAATAGGAGGAAGAAAAATTAAGAACTGAAGTGCTTTATTTTTCTTCCTCGTATCAGTTCAAAACCACAAAAGCAGGAATAAACCTCGACAATGAAAATAGTGAACCTGTAGGAAGTAGATAAGGATGAGGCATTAGGACTGAAGAGAGGGGCAGGAGAAATCTGAGAGGGTTAGTGGATTGGAGGAGAGATCTAAACAATGGCTAAATCATCTACTCCTTCTCTGCCATCTCTTGCCTTTGGTTTAAGTTATTAATACTGAATCAGCTGAGTCAGGCCCTCTGCGTGTAGCAGTGCCCAGCTTGTCTAAAGAAGAGTCTGCTGGAACCAGTGTTATTGTGGCAGTCTGCATGACCTTATTTCAGCTAAAAGACCTTTCCGGATAATGTGATTTATACTCATGGAGGACGACCTTGAAAACATTCCCTCAATTCTTAGGGCTAGTTTTCTTCTAACTTTCTCTGGAAAAAGGAAATGCAGCATTATAAAAAGGGAGTGTGGGATATCATGGACCTTATGAAGTAAGTACACTTTAGCATACTAAAATAAGTTCTTATTACAGAAATATTATACTTATTACTTAAGTGCAAAATAGTGTAATGTTTCTGGACACTTAACCGTGTGTTAAGTGAAATTATATGAAAATGGATTATAGTTTTAATTTATATTAAATGCAATTAGCTGATCTTTTTAGTGTTTTTCTTTTCTTTTTTTTTTTGACTCTCTTATGTACATTTTTATATTACATCTATTGTTTATATTGGTTTTACTTCCAAATGCACTGACAGGCATTTATAGAAAACTAAATAGACTGTATTGCAATTTCTATTGAAACATGTCTGTATTGTATTCAAATATATTTGTCATGACACGTTTGTAACGATGAAGTTGCAATTTAGTACATTTTAAATATAGTAACTTTAAATGTAATATTGAACAACACATTACAGTTTAAATTACAATCAAGTATTCCACATTTGGTTTATAATGTTACTCATCAAAAAAGTGTACTGTTTAAAGCACAACAAAAAGATTATTAAAACAAAGATTTAAAATTTATTTTAGAGCACTTTGTAATACTTTTAAAAACCTTAAGAAACAGTCATAAATCATTCTCTCATTAAAGGGATAGTTTACCCAAAATATAAATTCTGGCATCATTTACTCACTGTTTGGTTACCGATATTCTTCAAAATATCCTCTTTTGTGTTCAGCATAAGAAAGAAATTCATACAAGTTTGGAACAAATTGAGGGTGAGAAAATGATGATCAAATTTTCATTTTTCATTCTTTGGGTGAACTATTAATTTAAGTACACTTAAGCGGCCTTTTATTTCATTACCATTTTATTACCTGCAAGTACAGTTTATATTTGTGTGTGTGTATATATATATATATATATATATATATATATATATAGTACAGTCCAAAAGTTTGGAACCACTACGATTTTTAATGTTTTTAAAAGAAGTTTCGTCTGCTCACCAAGGCTACATTTATTTAATTAAAAATACAGTAAAAAACAGTAATATTGTGAAATATTATTACAATTTAAAATAACTGTTTTCTATTTGAATATATTTCACAAAGTAATTTATTCCTGTGATGGCAAAGCTGAATTTTCAGCATCATTACTCCAGTCTTCAGTGTCACATGATCCTTCAGAAATCATTCTAATATGCTGATCTGCTGCTCAAGAAACATTTAATGTGTACAATTGTACAAAATATTTGTGTACAATATTTTTTTTCAGGATTATTTGATGAATAGAAAGTTCAAAAGAACAGTGTTTATCTGAAATCTAATCTTTTGTAACATTATAAATGTCTTTACTGCCACTTTTGATTGATTTAATGCATCCTTGCTGAATAAAAGTATTCATTTCTTTAATTTCTTTTCAAAAAAATAAAAATAAAAATTCTTACTGACCCCAAACTTTTGAACGGTAGTGTATAATGCTACAGAAGCTTTGTATTTCAGATAAATGCTGTTCTTTTGAACTTTCTATTCATCAAGGAATCCTGAAAAAAAAGTACACAACTGTTTTCAACATTGAAAATAATCATAAATGTTTATTGAGCAGCAAATCAGCATATTAGAATGATTTCTGAAGGATCATGTGACACTGAAGACTGGAGTAACGATGCTGAAAATTCAGCTTTGCATCACAGGAATAAATTACTTTGTCAAATATATTTAAATAGTACACAGTTATTTTAAATTGTAATAATATTTCACAATATTACTGTTTTTTACTGTATTTTTAATTAAATAAATGTAGTCTTGGTGAGCAGACGAAACTTCTTTTAAAAACATTAAAAATCTTAGTGGTTCCAAATTTTGGACTGTACTGTATATATACACACACATACTTTTAATATTTGAAGTGTACTACAAATGCACTTTCAAAAAATTAAGCACACTTTTCCACTAGGGTGTATAGGGATGGTACCAGATGGTAATACCATGTTTGCCATATTCATGTACCATGGTATTTACAAGGCACTCCAAGGTGCTTTACAGAATACCTTGATGGTGATATCATGGTACTTTATGAAGGGAACTGATGAGAAGTGCTTCATTTTTGGTTGCTGAAGTGAAGCATTTCCAGATGTGGAACAGTACACATCTAAAAATTGCATTACAAAACCTCTTAACGTGCCCATTTCTAACAATGTTAACTGCACATTATCAGCACTTAAACGAAGAAAGCTCACCTTCACTCTGATAATGGAGGTGACCCAGTCCTGCTGAGAATCATTCCCTTTACAGCAGAAATACCTTTTTCAGGGAGGATGAAAATGCATATAGTCAGAACACTGAAGCAATCAAGTGTCCTATTTGAAATTCTGTCATGCAGTTCTGTACTTCAAGTACTAAGCTGTACAAAACCTTAGTACGTTTTTTGGATGATTTATTAAAAAAAGGCACATATTATTCAGTTCCAGCTAAATGTTTTTCCTAAAAACAGTGCTGAAGCATATGACTGAATGTGCAATTAGGAACAGAGTTAATTGCACTTACCACTGCTGCTTTTCAGTATAAACAGTAAATCCCCAACTGTTGAAAATTAGTCAGAAAAACAACAAAAATTCTTGCATTAGTTTCACAGCATTTCATTCAGGTTCTCCACATCAACTATATTCAGCTTTTCCTAATGGTGCCACCATCTGACCCCTTGAGAACCTCTAAAGTGCTAAGATACCATTAAATTCAGCTTAACTTTAGCAGCCAGCAGACAAGCACTATAGAAAAGATGACCTATTTTGCTTGTGTAAGAGATTTATATCAATGGCACATGCCCTGTTATACTTTACACTTTTACAGATGTAACTTTTTTGCTGACCTATTTCTCATTAATATATTTAATTCATGGTTCATGGTTGAAATGGTCAAAATGAAATGTTTTCAGACCTCACATAGCATTTTGGTGATTGTGGCTGAAAAAAAACAGCTGTTATTTCCACAAAACTGGTCATATAATGAGCATAATGTGTTTCTTCAACTTCTGGCACTTTGTCCCTAGTGCTTTTTGAATAATAAAAAAAAATACTTTATTTTCTTTTTGCTACTTTTCAAATAATTTTTTTTTTAAACTGGTTATATCAAGAAAGAATGAAATAACCAAACCATATTAATATTTATTACATGCAAATGATTTATATAAATTATTACTTCTGTCTTCTGTTTTGACATCGTTTCCACCAAAATAAGCACTTCTACTTGTATTAAAATTTCAGTTAGTGTACCTGTGTACCAATGAGACAACAGTGTCTGTGAAGAGCTTGCTTGAGATATATTATGAAACAGAAGATTTGACAAGAAAATAAAGAAAACAAAAATCAGGGAAAATATTACAGCTGATGTGCATATTGCATGTTATTTAGTTTCCAATCAAGCTGTTCAGTAATTGTGCCATAAGTGTGAAAATATTACCCAAATGTGTGTATAAAAAAATTCAGTGTCTTTACCACGAATTAAGAATTTCTGGGAGTGTAATCTTAGGTTATCTTGGGTTTTTTACCTGAATGAACAATTGACGTAAGAGTGCAAAAATGTCTTTTAAGGCTCTGTCTACAATAATATCTACATTTAGATGCATTTGAAAATGGCATTTTCATTTCAAAATGCTCCCTTTCCATAATAGTGTTTTCCAAAAGTTGCTCATCCACAATGTAACATCTGAACATTCTTAAACTACCTTATTGCAATGTAATAAAAGCTTGTGATGACACCAAAAGACCAGACATAATAAAGTCCTCACACTATCCTTCTGGCACGATCATTTCATTAGCAAAATATCCCATGTTTTCAAAAATCTTCAGTTTTGTTAAAAAAAAAAACGCTGTCTCAATGTGGATGGAAAGCCAAATTGGAAAGAAAAAGCATTTTCAAGCAAAAACATATTAGTGTGGAAAAGGCCCAAAATAAGTTTATCTAGAAGTCTACAAGAACAAAAGTGCCTATAGTTGAAGAAAGATTAAAAAAAGATAAAAGAAAGATAAAAAAAAAAAAAAAAAAGCAAAATACTTTGCATGTCGATACCTCAATGTAACATTGAAAAAATAACATGGGAGAAAAGATTGGAAATCAATTGGGGTAAAATGCTATTGTAAGAATCATGCCATGGATACATTCACAAGGAAAATTATAAATAAATGATCATTAGCAAAAAAGACTTCAGTGCACTCATAAATTACACAACCGCCATAAATTACAAAAACACAACATTACTGAAATGAAACAA
The DNA here is from genome assembly GCF_018812025.1 of Megalobrama amblycephala. NCBI lineage: Eukaryota > Metazoa > Chordata > Actinopteri > Cypriniformes > Xenocyprididae > Megalobrama > Megalobrama amblycephala. The sequence continues at coordinate 44,198,539 of NC_063046.1, read as the reverse complement.
ATCCACAGTTAACAATTTTCCCAGCAGGAGAGAGAAAAACATAGTACAGTGTATTTGCTAAATTACGTTTAATGAATTTTGTAATTGTGAGATATAAATCTTCTTTCAGATTGACTGTGATAGTCTTGTTTCTGAGGGGGCATTTGGCACTAAACCAAGCTGCTCTGCCTGTTTGGCACAAAAGATAAAGACTGAACTAAGAACTCATTTGAACTCGAACCTAGAGTTAATGTAAGAACATTTATGAATCCATCTTAATTACACGTTTAGGATTATTAATACATCTCGTCTTTCAATGCGGCCACACTAATATTGAATAATTTGTTTCATAAAATTGTTAGTGTGCTCTACGTGCTCCGGATTTAAAATAAGGATTATAAAGAGGGTTTGGAGAAATTGTTACAAAAGGCACCAGTTTGTTAATGAACTTGAGCAAGATGCAATTAGGTAACACTTTTGCTAAATGTAAAAAGAGAATAACTGCTTCAATTAATTAATTTATTTTGTGGTATAGCACTAGATAGATACTTTAGACCATTTACCTGCTTGTTGGTTTCAACTTCCTTCGTAGCCCTAAGTAACATTTAACAGACTTTATTGAAGCCTCTCTTTCTGGCTTGGTACTCTGTGGAAACAATGACACGTTTCAAAATCAACACAGTGCATTTATTTAAAATAATGCTGTATCTACACATATTTTACAGTATATGCAACCTAGCTCGTTTTAATGCTACTTTATTGCATGGATTACACTTTATGCCAAGTTCACGCTCCAGGATTTTAAGCCCGATTTGCATGTTAACGAGTTCGCCGACAGTTTTATTTAGATTTGTTGTTCAACATTACTTGAGCATTTTATACCTGTTTACCTTAAGGAGTTAAAAGTGCGTGACTACTGTACTGTCCTCGCTTAAGAATTCAGTCAGACGGTGGGAGTGGAAGGAAGGAGATCGAGCGGGATTTTGTGTTGCTGTCGATTTGCAATCTCTTCTTATTGATAGGCCCTCTTGCTATTTAGGGAAATGAACCCAGCGCTATGATTGGTTGAACTCTTTCTTTTGCTGGATTTGAGTACTACGCGTGTACAGAGCCAGGTTTTTGCGTAGTATAGAGTGACAAATCGTACCAGTGTACTTTGAGGTCAAAATGCATACCCGCTACGCAAAATGCGTACATGTTGGCAGGTATGCAACACTCATGAATGGAATGTGTTTTTTAAGCCGCGCACACACTTAAGCCGCGCACACACTTAAGGATTGTAAGGCCGATTATGAATGTAAATTGATACTTATGACTGATTGCGCTCAAACGCGTCCAGTCAGAGCCAGTTGCGTTCCGTCTGCGATTACAGTCGGTGTTCAAATTCCATGTGTGAGTATATAAATCGGCTCCAGTCGAAGGAAACAATCGGTATGTGTGTTCAGTTCAGTCTTAGAATGTTTCAGCTAATCGTTAGGTGTGTGACCCTGAATATCCGACGATTCGAATCTTCGATAGGAGGAGCCTGATTCGACTACCAATCTCACAATCGAATCGTCGCAGAGGTGTTATGAGACGATTTTACATAGATGTACTGGATCTTTCCCAATAGGTTAACATACAGCCTATTATGTTAATACTATAAATAAAAATGTGAAAAGAAAGAAGCTTTTAATAAATATTTTTAATGTGCGTGAATAAATCCAACCACCCCTGTGACAGATTTAAGTTTCAATTCCATGACTCGTGACCGACAGAGGAGCATCTTTGTGGCAGGGATTAAATCTTTAACAATGTCCTGGATAAAGTGTACAATTGGATGCACTTTGAAATGGTAAAAGATGATCCAAAAAACGTATGATGCAAGTTGTGCCAACAGCTCATGTCCTAGGACTCAACAATGACAAACACTGCGGCGCGCTTCTGCCGGCCAACGAGCTGACTAATGTTAGCTGACTAGCGCGCTATTTGAAAAGACACAAACGGACACAGACAGATCGCGTGAAAGACTGTATTTTTCTCTCTCAATCAGGTAGGGTAGCTACAAGTGATTTCAAACTATTTCAGCCGGATGTAAAATGATTTTTGGATGGTGTGAATGTTTAGCTAAAAAGACTGCCACTCCAGTTTAGCGTTTATTGCCTCTGCAGTTAAAAAGACAAAGTTGACAATTCTGGCTATACTTTCGTTATTTTAATAATTTCTTTAATTTTAATTTATTTATTTATCACTCTGGGTTATTTAATTTAACTATTTGTGGCTTGTGTTTTGAATATATGCTGCACTTCAGGCATTTTGCACTTTGACTTGATCATATTTCATTTTTTTAATTAGACTATTTTCATTTATTAGAACGATATATTCTGTTCTAATTCAATTCTGTAAATTAATGTTTGATTAAAAAATTATATATTTTTTAATTAAATTAATTTATTTTTTTGTTTTTTGGTGCATCATTGTTGCGCTGTAGATTAGTTAAAGCTTGCTCGCACAGACAATTTAGCCGATGTAATTTGATTTGCCGACATATGAAATTTATATCTATCTGAGTGGCCTTTCTGCAGTATATATATATATATATATATATATATATATATATATATATATATATATGAGCAATATCACACGAGTAGCCGTGCGATATGGCTGTATATCAGCACGGCTGTGACAATGTGTGTGTACTGTACAACAGCCCATGCGAGAGTGAATTGAGTGCCTGAAAACAAAAGTCCACTTGATAGTGCGCACAAGTGGCACACGCTGAACGCGTCTTTCTGCAGCTAAATACTTTCAAAGGCTCGCACGCGCGTCATAACTGGAATAGTCTTCGGACTCATCGCATCTGAAAAGTGATCATTCTGAAATTCCAAAGCAAGAGTCGTATCGTTTGAATTCAAATGCAGACTGTGTTGAAAATCTGTTTTATCATTCCTATAAATGTTTTTACCATTCTGTCTGCATGTTAGTGATAATATCTAATTTATATTAAAGTCCTGGGACTCTTTCCAAACCCATATGACTTTCATTCATCTTCAGAACTCAAATGAAGATCTTTTTGATGAAATATGAGAGCTTTCTGTCCCTCCATAGTTAGCTATGCAACTGAAACTTTGAAGCTTTTAAAAGTTTATAAAGAGATCATAGAACTAATCCAGGGGTAGGCAAGTTCGGTCCTAGAGAGCCGCTGTCCTGCAGAGTTTAGCTCCAACCCTGAAAAAAAAAAACCTTCAGCTGCCTATACATGGGTTTCATGTGACGTCACTGTATTCTATCGCCGCCATATTTGTGACCGGTCACAGCTGCGCGCCCTGTTAAAGTCTATGGTGACAGCAGCTACAACTACCAGAGGAAGGCCAACGAAACGCTCTCAGAAGGTTCACAACAAGTTTATAATATATCTTGGATATGTGGTGCTGTTAGCCGTTTCAACAGTCGTCAGAACTACAAATTTATTTGATCCCAAAGTAGTTTGATCGGCAGAATTATTGGCTTCATTCAGAAGGGACCACACCACTGGCAGCCAAACAGCAACGCACAACATTAATAACTGCTGGGACTGTCATTTACATAACATTATAACGAGAACACTATTGTAATAAAATGTTGTGAATTCTCTGTGTTGTTGTTTCAGCGTGTTGTTGTGGTAAGAGCGCGTCTGAGTTAAACATTGATTACATAACTTGTTCAAACTTCACTTGTGCATTCACGTCATTTTGTACAGATAAAACGTATTAATTTTATGAAGTATAAATATCTGATTATTCTCATAAAGGATGTGTTTCGTTGAGGTAAATAACCCACTGAGCTGATGATCATCTATAGCTTCAGCACGAGCGCTCAAAAAGTAAGACAAAACATTAATATGATTGGGACTGTCTTCTTCTTATACATGATATTATAATCATATATACTTGTAAAATAACGTTGTGAATTATTTGGGCTTATTTGCTGTGTTTCAGAGTTTGGGTTTTCAAGTTCATCTGTGCGTGATTTTGTGCAAATACTAGTTGTAATATTATTTTTATTTTGTATTAATATCTGGATTATTTTATATAGGATGTGTTCCGTTGAGTTAATTAACTTTCAGTTTATGTGTTTTTATTCTCTTCAACTTCAGCGTGCGCAGCTCAAACAGCAATGATTAAGTCATTAAAATGTTTAACGTTACTACACAGTAATATTAAAACTTTAATATTTCTTTTAGAAAATGAATGCATTATTTTTAATAACTAGCTCTTATATTGTTCTAGTATTATTTTCATCAACACATAGTTTGATTAATAATAAGGATCATGAACAATAACAGATTTTTTTTTTTCTCAAATCATCTCATTTTGATAACAGTATTATTTGAGCTGCACGCGCTGAATGAACACCCGTAAACTGAAGCGCTTTGCTAGAAGGTTAATTAACTCAACGGGACACATCCTATATAGGGTAATTCATATATATTTATACAAGATATACATAAAATTACAACTTATATTTGCACAAAATCATGCACGCATGTACTTGAACTAAGTAATGTAGTCAGCTGGTGTCGTGAATTTGTTCATCCTGTAACAACACGCCGAAACACAGCAACTAGAATTCACAATATTTTCAAATAAATCAAATAAATTTGTAGTTCTGACGACTGTTGAAACGGCTAACAGCACCACATATCCCAGATATATTGTAAACTTGTTGTGAACCCTTTGAATTAACCCTTTAAAATGCTACCTAATAATGCTATATATCTATTAGAAATCTTTCCAAACAGTCACCAGGTACTAAAAACTGATGCACATACTGTATGCAGAAAAGTAGAGTGAAATAAAAAAAAAACTGCTTTATTTCCCCCAGCTCATTCCTTGAATCAAAAGGGGGAAAAAACAGCAATTTCCTGTTTACAGCTGTTTGGAGCCCAAGGGCATTGTGTAAACTACATGTGCCGACAACACTGTTGTTGTTGCCTGGAAGGGATGTACTTCGTACGTAATGCACCGCAAAACACGAGCGGCATACGCGAACACATCAACGACGGCAAAATGAGATCTAACCGAGGATCCTAACTTACAAAAAATGCACGAAACAAAAAACAAAGGCATCAGAATATCAATTAAATTTCTGCTTCACAGCCAATTCCCACCTTCTTCACTTGATAATTAGCTGAATATTCTGCAGCAGCCAGAAATTACACTAATTAAGAAAAGAACAGGCTTCATTCAGAGTGTCTTCGCCTCTCCGCCTTCCCTCCATTTCCCTCCCGGTCTCACACACACACATACACACGTCCTCACACTTTGCTCAAATATCAGTTATTAACACATCTTGCACTCTTTAGGAGACTGTGTCTTAGCTCATGGAGTGTATGCCCCTGAGGAAGAGCGGATCGGCGTACGCACAGAGTGAATAAAGTAAGTATGAGGAGATATTACAAAGAGAGAAACCTAACAGACTGCAGTCGTTTAAATCACTGTACTCAATTCAGGGGGTATGAGAAGTCCCACATTACTTTAATTCAAAATGAAAATAGCCATTACGGGTTTATTTGTTTCCTTTTTTTTCTTCCACGCTTATTACAAGCGGACCCCTGTGATTGGCCCAAAGCAGGTAATTTCACATCCGCTGTGTTTTTTAATTACTATTTCATCTGTAAATGCATGCTAAGAAAACAAACAGAGCTAATATGAAATGCCAAGCTGGAAAATCTAAATTGGTAAACTGGCAACTGCTGACAAACTTCTGGTAAACAGCGATACTGAGCAGAGGTTGATCCTGATGAACAGTGGGGATGGAGCTATTTAAATATTACCATGAGCAGAGATACTTAAACACCCTGCAAACAATTTGATTTGTTAAAAAAAAGAAAATATAAAACATACTTTTATGTCCTTGTATAACAGCAGTTTTTTGTCTTGTAGTACCAGGTATCGGTCCTGAAACTTATTGCCCAATAGCAGTTTGGAAGAACCATCTTTAAATTTGAGTTGCTCTCCTTTGATGAAATCTTTCAGTTTATCTGTTACAAACACAGAAGAACACAAAGAAAACATACCGAGTCATATCATGAACTATTTATGAGACACAGAACATACAGTACAAACTATATGTATACTGTAGCATTGCACCACTGTGGCCCCACTGCTTCAAACTGTAGCAGTGCCATACATTTTTAAAATGTCTAAAGTTGAAATCTCTACAGCAACACATTTCCAGCTTAACACATTTGAGAGTCTAGCAATTACACATCCTGGCAAATGAATAAACTTTTGCATAACAGCACTGCTTAATATATATTAATATCTTTAGTGAGGCATGCAGAAAAGCTATTACTCAGCGCAGGTACAAAATTATGATTTCTGCAGTTACTGATGGTTTCAATAGGAAACCAAAGAGTGTAAATGCACTCTCTAAAAAAAACCTTCCTTTGCTTTTCTGCAAGTACTCCATTCATCATCAAGGGTGAAAAATTGATCAGGAAATTGGCACTGAGACTGTAAAAAGTTATGAAATTGGGCCAGAATCAGAAAACTTTATGACTGGTAGTAACTAGGACTGGGCGATTTATCAAATATACACAATATATTCACAATGATTTTGATGGCCATACAGTTAATTTAGTTAATCGATTTAAAAAAACTAAATTCAGTGATTTATTAGTGTCATCACTGGAAAATGTCTCCATATAGGATGTTTCATTATTAAAATCAACATAAGACCGATGTCTCCAGTTTTAAAAGCATTACTTATTTAAACCTCGCTAGCAAAAATGGCTTTAACGTTGTTTATTCTGATTAATTTTCAGGAATTAGTTTAAACTGTCTGTTTTCAACTCTTTTTCAACGTTTTGTTTTGGTCCTCATCTGACAATGTTCATTTTAGTATTTTACTAAAAATATGTGAACTGCACTGTTTTATTGATACATAAAAATTAAACTATTAAATACACAATATCATTCTTCCTTGTGTTCATTTAGTGAATAGAATACATAAATACTGAGACATGCTGAAATTGTCAAGGCTGGACAAATATAATGAAATTAAAGGGATAATTCACCCGCATGATGTTCCAAACCTGTATGAGTTTCTTTCTTCTGCTGAACACAAAAGAAGATATTTTAAAGTATGTTGGTAACCAGACAGTTGACAGTAGGTTAGCAGTTGACAAAATTTTCATTTTTGGGTGAACTACCCCTTTAAGAACTGTTCTAAGCATATCCAGAAGCTGATCTTTGAATGTGGCCCCAATTAAATGACTGTAAATGTAATGGAACAATATAGTTGTTTCATTTTTGAATCATAGTTTGAAGCAATCTGCTGGGGTGAATTAGGACATTCATTGTTGGTACCTGAGTTGGAATCTGTCATTTTAGAACCAGAATATTTCTTAATGAGCAGGAAGGCTGAGCTGGGATCCTCCAGAGAGCTCCACTCCAATACCTGCTCCAGAATCTTCTCTTTGTAGTGTAAGGGCCGCTCTGAGCACAGAAAGAAATGAAATGTAGGATAAGTAAAGCAAATCTTCATCTGACTTATTTTACAACTGATTGAGACTCCAAGAAATAGAAAGGCCAGAAACATATGCTATGCAAATATGTGAACAAACGCTTCTAGCTGCACAAGCTTGATTTCACACATCATTGTGCTCCAAAATGTGTCAGGGCGCGATTCGTATAAGTACATACAATGGAACGCATATTGCAATGCGGTGGACAAGCATTTGTGTACATGTGTAGAATATGTTTCTGTTCAAAGAGGCCAGACTGTATATTCTTACATCACTTCACTTAAAAATAATACATACAGATAACATGGAAAAACAAACAAACAAATAAAAAAGAATCCTCCTCATCACCACCCCCTAAAACTGTTTGTGCTTTGGGTTTGTCCTCCACACAAGCATAATTATGTAGTGCAAATTTGTAATTATCGCCAGCCAATCTGACTATGATTAGAAAACACACTCAAGTGCAAAATAGATCCATTATCAAGTTGTAATTTGTAAAAAGGAAAACACAATGCTCGCTATTGGCAAAAATCACTCTTGCACCACCTGTCTCCCCCTCCCACCAATGCCATCACAATCTGTTAATAGTTTCTCATAATAACCACCATGAAATAATAATAGTACTAATCATGCGCATTCACATTTTAATGTGTCTGTAAGCTTTAGGAGGAACATTGTTAAATGCTCTAATAATTTGCTAAAAAAAGAATTCATTCATAAGTTAAATATAAGTTTTGATTTTATTTGTTTCTGGTGTATTTTTAAGATTTAACAGCAGCATAACCCTACCCATCTCTCCATTCTCAATGACCTCAAAAGTGGTCCAAAGATCTTGTGCTTTGACCTCCACCCCCTTCATCTCCAGAGTGCAGACGGCAAGCTCATCTGACCTCATGCTGGGAGACACCTTAAAGAGACAGACATCAGTATCAATCTGTTGTCAGTGTTTTTTAAATGTTCATTTCCTTCTGCAAAAGGATTTATCTATTTTTGCTGGAGGAAAATTGAAAGGGAAATAGAAAAAAAGATATCAAAGAAGTGTCAAGAGAAAAAAAACACTCTGAAACAACCTCTATTAACTGAGGTTTATCTTGAATACTGATAAAACACAATTACTCTCACAATTAAATCAAACGTGCCTTTGATTAACTGCAGTTTGATTTAGTCTGTGGCAGAATACCCTCTAGGTTCAGACACACAGACAGCCAGACAGTCACACACACACACACCACAGAGAGCAAAGAGAGGGGAAACAAACCTTGATTAAACAACACTTCTCTGGCTCCTTTTTTTCCAAGTAGACTTCAAATATCAGGTCACCAGCAGGAGAGAACTGCTAACACAGGTACACAGAGAGACAAAACACACATGACTTAGTTTTAAATACTTATTTAATTCATATAAATGTACAGAAAGAAAGAAAGACAAAAAGAAAGAAAGAAAAGAAAAGAAAAGAAAGAGCTTTTATAATAAACTAAGCACTCAACAGTATACAGCAGTCTTTATGGATAAAACACAAAAGCAATCAACAGCCCATTCAGTTCAGACCAGCGTCTGTGCGTGTCTGACTAAATGACACACAGCTGGAGTCCCACACATCATTTAGCTGCATTACACAACAAAAGCTGGCAAACATCTTAGCTCATGTAAACCAGAGATTAAAGCTTCCTTTCTAAACTACTTTGGCAAAATGTATTTAAATGTAGCGTAAATGACACATATGCTACTGTAACATTCTATAAGAACAGTGTATGAACACTTTTATTCAGATATTCTGTTTCATACAGCAAAACATGGTTATTTTTGCACCCAAGGAATAGTATCAGTCAAAAGTTTGGACACAACTAGCTGAATGCATGTTTCTCAAAGAAGTGGTTCCCAACCAGGGGGCCCAGACCCACTGGTGGGCATAAGCAAACTTCTGAGGGGGTTAAAATGATTTACATATATATAGATTGATAGATAACTTAATTAATATGCCAAAAGCTGCATTTTAGGGGGTTTTTTTCCCCTCAATGTTTTTTTTTTTATTATTATTGAAGAAAATACAGAATCAGAACCTTGAATCTTCATAAATAACAAAATGGGAAAAAAAACAAAAACAAATTAAATACCAGAGAAAATATCTTAGCAAAAATGGAGGGATAATGTGTATTAAATGTGTATTTGAATAATGTGTTAGACAATGGGTGGCTGTTGAGAACCACTGATCTAAAGGCTTTTGCTTAAAAAAAAGTTTTTCATACATACATGGGCCAATGACTTGACATTTATGCACTGTCCAGATCTATTAAATTTGTGGAAAATACTATAAAAATCAATTTAAAACAAAAATGAATTAAAGGGATAGTTTACCCAAAAATGAAAATTCTGTCATCATTTACTCATCCTCAAGTTGTTCCAAACCTATATGAATTTCTTTGTTCTGTTGAACACAAAGAAAAATATTTTGAAGAAAGTTTGTAACCAGGCTGCTTTGGGGCACCACTGACTTCTATAGTAGAAAATAAAATACTATGGAAGTCAATGGGGCCCCAAAACTGTTCAGTTTCTTCAAAATTCTTCAAAATATCTTGTGTTCAACAGAACAAAGAAATGTATACAGGTTTGGAACAACCTGAGTGTGAGTAAATGATGAGAGAATTTTCATTTTTTGGGTGAACTGTCCCTTTAAATACATCTGTTCTGTGACAATGATTTCAATTCATGAATTAAAGGTGATTTTGAGATTTTTGGGGGGTCTAAAAGTTAAAAATATGACATTACTACTATTCTAAAATGTGGAAATTAGTAATAAAAAAGAATGCAAAGACTGGTACTGTAGTGTGTTTCGGTGTGTGAATCTGTCCACAGTCTGATACAGGATTTTCAAATGCTTCAAGAATTTTCTATGGACCAGTTCAAACACTGTCCTTGCCCCAACTTGAACACATACACAGAAACTTTTTAAACTTGGACAGCAGCAAACAAAGGAAGATTAATTTGTTTTTCAGCTTATCTGAACAAATTGTTCCTTGTGCCAGCGAGGTATAAAGCAGAAGATGGAAAGGTTAGCTAGCACAAAGAGCTTGTTTGCTCTAATTTGCTCAAAACAATACCAATACAGGTCAAAGTGATTCTGTGACCTGTATAAACATACACACATACATGCAAACACAAACAGGTTAAAAGCTAAAAGCACACATTTATGGACTGTAACATCATACTCTATAAAAATCTCTCTCTCACACACACACACACACACACACACCAATACCTATTTAACAGGAAGGTTAAAAGGGGTGACTTACTGTGGTGTCCTTCCACCTGGTGATAAAGCTGTTTTCTTTCTCCATTTGCCTAACCTGCTCTTCATTGACCTGTTTTAATGGACCCATGCAGATAAACAGAGATTAAAGCCCCTGTGCACAGTAAACAGACCTGCTCACATCCCCAACAGCAAAGACAGGGCATTTAAACTATTCAAAATGCATCCCATAAGAGGACCCGTTTAAAATGGCACGTCAGAAAACTTAATAGTTAAAGAATAAATTTAACTGTACAAGCTCATTTATCCTAAATGTAAAAAAATAGATTACCTTTGCCATCATCTGATGCTCACATAAAGCTATTTTTACACTACTAACACTGTAAAATATAATCTCAAAGCAAATTTCCATTTTTTAAATGTTTTATTTAATTACACTACCATTCAAAAGTTTGGGGTCAGTAAGATTTTTTTAAATGTTTTTGAAAAAAGTCTCAGTAACACTTTACCTCAAGAATTGATGTATAAAGCATTATAAAAGCATATAATGCATTATTTTTAATGCATAATTTATGACTTATAATGCATTGTATGGTATCATGAATAATTGTAACCACATTTAATACATTATTATACACCTTTAGAAAGTATAATGCATTAAAATACAACAAACAACCAATTTTAGATGTATAGGAATCTGTGAATATTATAATGTATGTTACTATGTTACTTAGGCTACCTATTCTATTGCATGTCATGCGTGAATCGGTGGGCGGGGCTAAACAGGCAGTGATAAAGTTGATCTTCTTCTGCAGAGGCGGTGCTTGCTGCCTTATGACGTCATAGATCCCCACTTTGAAAATCCTGTCAATTGCTGGGTCTGGTGTCAATTAAAGCTTTTAGTGAACTAACAAGGAAGTTTTCAGCTCTGAAACTTACAGGATATTCTTATAGTATGATGACCTCTTATATGTCAAAAGGAAAATTTGATTTCTCAGTTCATCACCCCTTTAAAGGTGCCCTAGAATCAAAAATTTAATTTACCTTGGCATAGCTGAATAACAAGAGTTCAGTACATGGAAAAGACATACAGTGAGTCTCAAACTCCATTGCTTCCTCAGTCTTATATAAATCTCATTTGTTTAAAAGACCTCCGGAAAACAGGCGAATCTCAACATAACACTGAATGTTACGTAACAGTCGGGATCATTAATATGTACGCCCCCAATATTTGCATATGCCAGCTCATGATCGAGGCATTACACAAGGGCAGCCAGTATTAACGTCTGGATCTGTGCACAGCTGAATCATCAGACTAGGTAAGCAAGCAAGAACAATAGCGAAATATGGCAGATGGAGCAATAATAACGGACATGATTCATGATTACATGATATTTTTAGTGATATTTGTAAATTGTCTTTCTAAATGTTTTGTTAGCATGTTGCTAATGTACTGTTAAATGTGGTTAAAGTTAACATCGTTTCTTACTGTATTCACGGAGACAAGAGAGCCGTCGCTATTTTCATTTTTAAACACTTGCAGTCTGTATAATGCATAAACACATCTTCATTCTTTATAAATCTCTCCAACAGTGTAAAATTAGCCTGTTAGCCACAGAGCATATAGACTCAAACTCATTCAGAATCAAATGTAAACATCCAAATAAATACTATACTCACAGGAATCGATGTATGCATGCAGCATGAATGACGAACATCTTGTAAAGATCCATTTGAGGGGTTATATTAGCTTTGTGAACTTTGTTTATACACTGTATAACTGCACTTATAGTCGAGAGCTCAGGAGGGAAGGGAGCGAGAGATTTAAAGGGGCCGCGCAGCCTGAATCAGTGCATAGTTAATAATGCCCCAAAATAGGCAGTTAAAAAAATTAATTAAAAAAAATCTATGGGGTATTTTGAGCTGAAACTTACACCTTAGACTTATATTACATCTTTTGAAAAGACGTTGTACGGCACCTTTTAATTTACACCAGCATGTCATGTTATGCTACATGTTTCTCATATTTTTCTTTAGATTAGCTATTTGTCACACTAAACTTCCCATTTCACATACTCTTCTTCTTTCCTTCTCCCTAAAAGTACAAGTGTGTGTATGTGTGAAGCCAGGGGGCCTATGAAAGTATGAGCGTGCCGAGGGGGAATTAGCGCAGCGCATCACTGTAAATCCCATTACAGAGGCAAGCGTCCAAGTGCAACACGAACACCATCCCCTTCTTCACACACTTATACAAGAGCTGCGCATTTCGTGGTGTTGAATGGAAATGCTTTTCACTGTTTATAGCACCATGAAGTTTGTCATATACTCTGTAATGGGTAAACAGCCACAGCTTGCCAGTTTGTTATAGCCCTCTTCAAATGAGGGGTTCAACATAGACAGGCCTGTTGTTCATCAGTTATGTATTTTCATGAGCAATATACAAGCAAGATACTACTTCTTGCATCAGATTCTTCTGTAACAAAGAGACTACTAATGAAGCAGTACCATAACAACTAAATCAACTCTCCTGTGTACTAACAACAGGGTTATAACGGTATAAATAATTAATTAACACCACACACCTGTGAAATCATAAGAACAGCACTGTGAAAATGTATTTTGGCTCTCATACCGTGAATACGATGCTAAAAATATGAGGGAAGTGAATATTGGAACAGTCTCACATTTAGCAGGCTCTTGGGAATCGAGTGACAGAGATCAACTAGGTCTGAATCCTGAGAGAGGACACATGTTTAACTCACCGAGAAGAGCTGGATGTAATTGTTGATGAGGTCCTCCACCACGTGGGTCTCCTGAGCCGTGTGTCCCTCCGTTTGAAACAGGCATGAGGAGAAAACACATGCCAGCTTTGGTGTGCTCATCTGGTTGATGTGAGAGCACCTTTGGATCCTGTGCAGACGTAATATATGTGCATAAATATATGAATACTGGTGGACCTACATAAATCATAGATGAGCAAACACACACCGTCCATACACATAAACACATATATACACTTCTGAATTCACTGAATAAGCCCTCTGTGTTCATTATATGTAAAAACTGTTGGATTCTCCACCATGCTCAGCTTTTATTGGCACGGTGTTATTGTTTGCACAACTTTAAGGTAGTTTTATCCAGAAAGCTGTGATAGGAAGTTAGCAGATTTAAATGAAAGCATATATAAGCAACAAAAACAAAGCAGGCAGGTGCAAATGCTGTGTAGACCTGAAGACAACAAAACGATTATTGTACATCATGGGGGAAATGTTAGGCTACACTCCAAATATGCCAAAAGGGCCAATTAAGCCTTCTTCAAACAATTATAGTCATTACAGGAATATTTCGAGCAATCTGACATACCCAGCGAGGTTTTGGAGTGCCCATGTTTACTGTGAGCTATTTAACCAGACTTCATCAACACAATACCAACTGGAAATGTTACTGGCTTGAGAGGATGTTATTGCAGATTGCGTTGTTGCGAAAAGAAGAAATTACCTGTACAAATGCTGCAGCAAGGCACCAAGAGTTGACCTGTTGACTTTGGGTAAACTCTGAATGTAGGATGAATATTTCTGCACTCTGATCTTCTCATCCTGTTCATCTGCATTCATGGACAATAAACACTCTTTAATGTAGAAATATACTGTGTTTCCACACAAAGTTTTGTTAGCTTTACACAAATGACAAGATGAAACCTGAAAAATGCTGGAAAACGATTAAACAAGATCCTTAAAGGTGCATTCAGTAGTTTGGTGCTAAATTAAAAAGTATAAGTGAAGAGTATTGTGAAGAATCATCTGAATTGTGTACACTCACATGAGATGAAGGCTGCACTTTTCTATAAAAACTGTTTTAATGATGTATGATGCAGGCCACCCCGTCTATGTATTTTTATTTTTTATTTATTTATTTTTGTTGTTGTTGCTGAAATAGATAATCCTCACACTCACTGGCTGCCGCCTCTGTAGATACGCTAGTAGCGTAGTGTTGTTTAGTGATGCAAAGAGCGAAATTACACAATGTAACACATTTATTATCATGCTTTATCAGCAGAGACAATGGGAGAATCACTACATATACGGCTGAATCCTAAGTAGTTACTTATTTTTTATTGGACTGGCATGGGAACTAATTATTGTATAGACCGCACTCTACAACTCACTAGTATCAGTGTAATTTACATGAAACTCTCATTGTGGAATTGGTACTTACAGTAAAGTACACAAAGAACAGCAAAGTTAGCTAAAGAACTACTGAATTCACCTTCAATAACAGCCCACTTGGTTTTAGAGTAGTTTTATCTATAATTAAACACAAATTAATGCTCATTCACAGGAACAGATTAAGTGGTTGGCAGCACTTACCAAGGGCAGAGATCCAAAAAGGGTACAGCTCTTTAGCCAATAGAGCATCTTCACTGTGAGACAGGAAGCTCTTGAGTGTGTCTGTGACATCCTCTAGCCGGTGGTCTTGAGCTCGTAGCTTAACAACCCGAGCATCCTTAGTAAACTCCTGCAGGAGCTGGGCCACACACCCCGGGTCACCGTTCTTCTGGTAGATTCCCTCATAACACAAACCTGCGGGGAATGGTCAAAGGTAAAAAGCTGATAACTTTTTAGTGTCCTTCCTTACAATATAAACATTTCATAAATTCTTTTTCAAAAATTAGAAAATGAAATACAAACGATTTGATCTCATAGGAATATAAATGACTTACCATATTGGGTGACAAAAGCAATGCAGCTATCCACGATGATAGGAACATCATTTTTATTCATTTGCTGGTTGCCGAGAGCCATACCGTCCGTCCCAGCAGCCAACTGAATGGAAGAGTGCCACAGTGCAAAGTCCTGCTTGGTTATGCCATGTACGTACACAGTTCTGTATTTTTTTAAAAAGCACACAAAAGCACACATTTACAAATTAAAATAAAATTTTAAAATAATCCCTGAAAAGAGCTATAACAACATTGTGACATTCACTGTACACTACCATTTGAGGTCAGAAAGAAATCATCAATTTTGAAAAGAGTTGAGCTGCTTAATATCTTGTGGAAATGTAACATTTTATTTCATGATTGTTTTATGAACAGAAAGTTCAAAAGAACAGCATTTATTTAAAATAGAACTTTTTATAAATATCTTTATAGTCAATCTATGTTTAATTAGTTTAATGTGTCTGAATGTCTTTCAAAAAACAAACTTTTAAATGGTAGTGTATGTTTACAAAAACTTCATAATGCAACATAAAAGACTGTGCTGATAAGGTGTCCAGTTCACTGTACCTTCCACGCTCAACCATAAGTAAGACCTGAATCTTCTCGTCACCCTCCATATGAGTGGACACAGCTGAGGGAAAAAAAATACAGGAAAACCTTTGTTGAAGATGTTCACACTATTACCTATAAAAGCACTCTTAGATTAACTAAAATGAAAAGCATTAAGAGTGAAAGAAAGCAGAGAAATGTGAAGTGAAACAAATGATGAGAGCTTCGAGAGTGTTTTGTAAACTTTCCAGCTGGAATAAGTGGAGCAGAAAGCCGAGTGCTGTTGGTCATTAATTTCTACAGCCATACATGAGAAAACTGCCTTACTGAACCCCTCAGACACATGCACAGTTGCACATACACATTCAGAGTCACTGATTCTTCAACTAATCTTTCTCACATCCGTCATTTTTCCACACTCCCTCTTTTCTCTCTCTTTCCCTCAAGTGCCAGACCGATATTTCAAATCATATTCAATGACCAAAACTCTCTTTCAATCTTTGTATTAAGTTTAATTAATTAATCGAAATCATAGACTCAAAAACTTGTGCATAAATTCAGAGATTAATCCATTTCAGGGTAATAAAAACAAAACCAAAACAAAACGGGTCAAGTGAGAACAAAATTGCTCAATTATTTGAAACTCCATGCTCAACAAAAATCAACCAGAACATATAACTTAAGTGCTAAAAACAAGCACTTTAATTGTTGCACTTTAGCTATTATCAAGGTTGGTAAATTTTGTTTACCAATGTTATTATTGAAAATGATTTTTTTTAAAAGGAAAAGAGTGCTATTGGGCACACAAGCTTTATTAAAAGCCATTACTGAAAAGAGGCAAACATTCACTATCACAGTTTGATAAAAACAAACAGCACTTACTTCATCCTTTTAACCTCCCTTGAACATTAACGGACTAAAACTTTTATTAAGTAATAATAAAAAAAAAAACTAAATTAAACTAACAGTGTTGTTGTGCTGGGGCTAACATTGAGATTCCAATAACACCTCTCTCGACTCTCTTTTTC
Organism: Megalobrama amblycephala; assembly: GCF_018812025.1. Classification (NCBI taxonomy): domain Eukaryota; kingdom Metazoa; phylum Chordata; class Actinopteri; order Cypriniformes; family Xenocyprididae; genus Megalobrama; species Megalobrama amblycephala. Next base: position 44,181,524 of record NC_063046.1, on the reverse strand, counting down.
TTGTTTACACATATATAGAAATCATTTACAAAGCAGTAATGACTTCAGATTAAAGGTGGTGAACAAGCTTCCTTTCCATTAAATGAGGATTTAGATAATGTTAACAGATGAAAGAAAAGTCAATTTTCTAAGTTCCCATTATACATACAGTGTACCTCAAAAGTCTGAGACTACTAATGAAAAGAGTTTTGATTACAACAGCCAACAAATGTTGAACTAAAAGATAGGCATGACTTTCAGAATGTCTTAGTATTTGTTTTCTCTCACTTTTGCTTTAATGTCAGCAACATTTGAACTGCATGAACTCAACAAGTTTATTTGAAAAAGGTTTCCTCTGGCATGATCTGAGATGATCCAAAGAGCATCTTGAGCTTCAATCTGACCGTCTGAACAAAGAGTTACATGATCAATGTCAGTTTACTTTGATTAGTAAAACAGATATGTGCAGAAACTGAAATAGTTATTCTTTACCATAACGTGTCTGTTTTTCAAAATACCAAAACTCTTTCTTTATATTTTCAGTTTTAAATTTGAGTTTCATCCCAGATTTTTAACATGGTCTCACTTTTGGACCCCACTGTACATGAGGCACCTTTTGCGATCAGATCCTTATGGAGGACCTGCATGTACTTGCATGTCACATTTCAGGACCATGGACAGCAAATTCTTTCAAAAATAGGGTGAATTTAGGTTGATTGGGACTCTTTTTGCCATTGAGATGACTGGGAAAAGTGTCTCAATCAACCTGAATTCACTCTACATTGTCATAGTGTCATTCAGGATGCTTAAAGAAAGTATTTTGAGGTGCTTTGAAGCATTTGCTTGTGATTCTCTTTCAAAAAGCCTCTTTGTAGACAAAATATAATGTATGACTTTCAGATGCCATTTCTACATAAGAGCTTTTCCATTGTTAAATGGATTCATTTGACATTGCTCTTCTGTTTGTGGCAGAAGCGAGTAAAAGATGGTGAGCTAGGGCAAGCAGTGAACTGCTGGTCTGTCTATGTCTGTGTCCTAATCTAATTTCACAGAATTGCAGCCCTTTGAGGCCCATATGTTCTGTCGCTATAGAGATCTTAAACCACTGGAGACGCTTCGTTAGCGTGCCACGCTACATTTCAAGGCTTCGCGAACTGTTGAGGCATCACCCTCTTAATCCTGCCCTGAGTATGTTGGCTTTCTGGATTTGATCCCTTTTTTTGGCCTTGAACGGATTAAGAAAAAAAAAAGAGAGATTCATTGATTTTTCCCGCCTCGTTCTAGCGCAATTGATTGAAAATGTTGCAAATCTGGTCCATGGGTGCCAAGCTCATGTCAACTACCTCCCGCCCAAACACGATTGCCATCGGCAACTGCGGTCTCCCTTGGAGACAAGCGAGACGTGTGACCAGACGAGTCTTTTAGAGACGTGGGAACCGAGTCAAACATTAGCACAATGGGAATGCCAATGAGGAAATACTAGCAGAAGACAGAGGTGGCATAGAAGACTAGGGCTAATATTTCAGATGAGATTTCAAGAAAATGATTGTGAGGGTGTCTCAAGCTATTACTATGACACTTCACCTCAAACATCACTGATGTAATACACTGAAAGAATAGAAGATATGCATACAAAACACATACAAACACACATTCAGAGATCAATTTCAGGATTAGTTCACCCGAAAAACCAGTATGATTTTTTTTTTTCTTCTGTGGAACACAAAAGAAGAAGAATGTGCTGGATGCAGTTACAAGTTTTAAAAAGGATGCAATTACACAATAGGAGTATCATAAAAGTGGTCCATACAGCTCTTTGTTTGATGAACAGATCGAAATATTGGTCATTATCCACTGCTAATCTTCCTCTCCAGTGAGCTGTTAACCGCTGCAATCGGATCAGACCGATTTGAGAACAAACCATTCTAACTGGTTTTGTAAACTGGAACAACCAGAACCATTGATTGTCTGACTAATAAAAACGATCTGTTTGTGATTTGGACATTGCAGCTTGTATAATGAACTCCCAAAAATGGCAAAAGAAGCAAGGACAGATAACAAGATTTTCAGTGAATAACTGAACTTAAATTAACTTTAATTAAATTGCATTTTTATTGTTGTTATTGTTAACTAAAATTAAATGTTTTTGAAATTGCAATAAAGATGAAATATTATAAAAAAAATTATATAACTATTGTCAAAGCAACATTTTGTAATTTTCTTTTAAGTTGAAGTACTAAAATTACTAAAATCTAAAACTAAAATAAAAATAAATCTATATAGTAATATTAAAACAAAACTAATAGAAATGACAAAAGCACATACCAAAATTATTAAAAAACAAAAACAAACTAAAATTAAAATGAAAACTGAATATAAAAAAATAAAAGCAAATTCAAAATATAAAATATTTTAATAGCATATAAATGACACTACAATAATATTATTCCTCACAAAAAGCAATCAAATAGGTCCAAAAGGCTTGAAATATAGCACACAAGTTTCATAGACCACTTTCATGATACCTCTATGGTGGGTTTTTTAGGCATTTTAGAGATTAACAGCGCCAATCCCTTCATTATATTGAAAGAATGGCCATGATAATTCTTCAAAAAATTGCCTGTTGTGTTCGACAGAAGTCATATGTGTTTGGAAAAACATGGATGAACTTTGGATGAATCTTTCATTCTACTGGTATGTGTGCATATTTGTCCTCACTAAGCTCCTGTAGGCGTTTAAGTTGAAGAACTCCCTCCTCTTCATCTTCATCTCCAGAACAGAAGTAGAGTTCTGAGCCCACCAGAGCAAACCATCCCATTCGCCAATGATAAAGGTCATGACCCTCTTTATAGTGCAGTCGGCCAATAAGCTCACTGTCCTGCCTCAGCAGAGCTTCTGCCCTTGCAGGGACAAAACACTGAAAGAAAGAGAAAAATATTAGACAAAGCAGCCGTGTGAGAGGCAGAGAGAAAACATTTAAAAGTCAGGGGCTTGTGCAGATCACACAAATAAGTTTCTAGTGTTTTCTGCCAAACAGAAACTACAACTAACCCTGGAGTTGCATTAAACCGGCATATAGAGATAGAAGTACAAACACAAACATTCTTTGAACATTCCCTAGCTGAGCTTGTGGAGTTACACAAACATTTCAGCCTAGACACTAGCAGCACCTCCACACTTCACTTAAATGGGAATGCATGTGTGTGTGTGTGTGTAAGTGAAGGATGAGAGGCAAGTGAGATGGATCTGTTTGAAGGAGTAATAGCATACACCCACTTGCACAAGAAAAACACTAACGCACACTGACACAACACAGACAAAGACACAATAAATGACCTTCAAGAGTCGGCGTATACAATAGAGTGAGGCAATTCATATTTAAACACAGAAACACCACATGTATGCTAAATCCCTGCAACGGAAAAGTTGCAATAAATCTTTAAAGACTTGTGTGTTAGAGAGTGAGTGTAACCTTGGCGATGGCATGCGTCCAATCTTGGTGTGCGTCTGAGGTCTCTGCTCCGAACACCAGCACTCTCTGAGAGCGCAGGTACAACTCAAAGGTGAACACTGGCCTGAGGGAGGTGTGAAACAGCAATTAACACACACACAAAATGACTGAAACACACACATGAACACAGCTGTGAAACAGAAAGGATGGTGATTAATCTCTGTTAGTCTTTTGCTCTTACAATAAACAGCTGAACACTGGAGATTAATCCAGGTGGAAAGGTCATTCTCTTAATGGCTTTAACAGCTCTGACTTGTGGCCCACATTTTTGGACAGGGGGATATTTTGGTTACAGCAGCGAGAGCAAACGAATTGGAGAAAAACTGGTATTTCCCAGAGAGTCAGGCTAATCAGGTTAGAGGTCGGTTATGGAAAGCAAAAAACGCTTTCCGTAACCTCTAACACACAAAAAGTGGTCAAGTGTAAAAGAGGGTGTGAGAGAAAGAGAAACACGTACCCTGTTTCAGTGATGTTCTCAGTGTTGTTGATGGCCAGGCTCACTACGTCGCTGATGTCAACCCGGCCTATGGGAGTGGCGATCTTCTCGTTGTCATAGTAACTAAGAAATCCACCTTCCAACGTACACCAACGACGGACCATGTCTGAAACATACATACAAATATACAAACAGGAAATGAAGAACTAGATTCAATGGCATATTCTTAGTGGTACTTTCTGTTATTGTTCATACTTAGGTATTTTAACAAACTTAAGCGCATAAATTATGCACTGTTGAATGATACCTCAAATTGTGCAGCATTTATAATTGTCCATTCAATGTACAATGGAAATTTGGTTTGATGGAACTACTTGTTGTATTATTCACTAATACATGTAACATAAATGTAGTAATATTTATCTTGTGGGCGAAATTTCATGGGCGAAATCCAGTCATTTCAAGAGGAAACCGCACAATTGGGAGTTTTACATAAAGGCAAAAAAGTTCCTGTTTTTGAAAGTGACTTCTGTGTTTGTGGTGCTTCATGCACTGCTACGCTAGTGACAATGCCTGTGAAATTTAACAGAAATTCTGCTAAAGTGACCACACATTTACAACTGCTTTAAAGGAGGATTGCAATCAATATCCAAAGACCAGAAAGTCAGACACTTGAAAGGGTGGCTGTTTTGATTTGGACCAGTAAGCAAGCACCTAATAACATAGAATACCCTAGCAACATACTGCCAACCACTCAGAACTCAGAACATGTTTATAGTAGCCTCTCCATTCACTCGGTACACTTTAGGATCTGCTTGGTATAATACAAAGAGTTTCTGAGGAAGGCCTTTAAAACTATATGTCCACTGGCAATAATAAATGAAAGATGCACAAGTTTGGACTAATTTCCATAAGTAGCTAAAATTTATTAAGAATTCAAAACAGATTCACAACTACTTATATGATGGATTATCCCACAGTTGTTAGTACTTTTTGAAACAAGTTATCTACTACTATTTTAAGGAGCTTAAGAGCTAAAATGATCCTTAAAGAATTCTTAAAAATGTAAACCACCTACAATCCACAAAGATCAACCAGAAACGAAAGAAAAAACTGTAAAGGATATATTCAAGACTTTAATATCCTAAAATAAATTACATTTAAAATTGCCAAGTGGTATATGCCATACATTATTATAATGTACTCATTTAAAACCAATTAATCTAGCTTATTATTGTCGTGTTTAAGTAATAAATAATTTAGCAGACACTTATATCCCTAGTGCCCTATTTGTACAGTTCACTTGTTTCTGGTTCAGTCCTTCCAGTCAACAGTTTTCTGATTATGAGCCCCATTCCCACTACACCATCTATTCTTCACACAGACCACTTGCTGGGTGCAAAACTGGTTGTGACGTGTAAAGTACATGTCGAGGGAGAAAGCGATATGTCTTTTTTCAACATTAAGAGTGTGTTGAGTTACAAAGCACGATTAAAGTAAATCTGATGAAATAATTAAAACCAAAGCAACAAGTAACAGTATCCTCCCAAAGGATGCATTTAAAAAGGATTTAATAAAACAAAACTGATATTTCATTATGAGAAATATTAAAAACACTGATAATTCATTTTGTGTGTACAAATGGCTTCGAAGAGGTGTTTAAAACAAAAACATGAATGCTACCAACATGCTTTTAAAACCCTGTTTCATAGAAAAGTGCAGTTTAAATATATCAAAGATACACTATATTGCCAAAAGTATTGGGATACCCCTCCAAATCATTGAATTCAGGTGTTCCAATCACTTCCATGGCCACAGGTATATAAAATCAAGCACCTAGGCATGCAGACTGCTTCTTTTGTGAACATTTGTGAAAGAATGGTTCGCTCTCAGGAGCTCAGTGAATTCAAGGTGGTACCGTGATAGGTTGCCACCTGTGCAATAAGTCCATTCGTGAAATTTCCTCACTGCTAAATATTCCACAGTCAACTGTTAGTGGTATCATAACAAAGTGGAAGCAACTGGGAACAACAGCATCTCAGCCACGAAGTGGTAGGCCACGTAAAATCACAGAGTGGGGTCAGAGCATGCTGAGGCACACAGTGCGCAGAAGTCGCCAACTTTCTGTAGAGTCAATAGCTACAGACCTCCAAACTTCATGTGGCCTTCAGATTAGCTCAAGAACAGTGCGCAGAGAGCTTCATGGAATGAGTTTCCATGGCTGAGCAGCTGCATCCAAGCCTTACATCACCAAGTGCAATGCAAAGCGTCGGATGCAGTGGTGTATAGCACGCCGCCACTGGACTCTAAAGCAGTCCGTTGGACGAGTCTGGGTTTGGCGGTTGCCAGGAGAATGGTTTTTGCCTGACTGCATTGTGCCAAGTGTAAAGTTTGGTGGAGGGGGATTATGGTGTGGGGTTGTTTGTCAGGGGTTGGGCTTGGCCCCTTAGTTCCAGTGAAAGGAACTCTTAATGCTTCAGCATACCAAGACTTTTTGGACAATTTCATGCTCCCAACATTGTAGGAACAGTTTGGGGATGACCCCTTCCTGTTCCAACATGACTGCACACCAGTGCACAAAGCAAGGTCCATAAAGACATGGATGAGTGAGTTTGGTGTGGAGGAACTTGACTGGCCTGCACAGTCCTGACCTCAACCTGATAAAACACCTTTGGGATGAATTAGAGCAGAGACAGCAAGTCAGGCCTTCTCGTCCAACATCAGTGCCTGACCTCACAAATGTGCTTCTAGAAGAATAGTTAAAAAATTCCCATAAACACACTCCTAAACCTTGTGGAAAGCCTTCCCAGAAGAGTTGAAGCTGTTATAGCTGCAAAGGGTGGACCAACTCCATATTAAACCCTACGGATTAAGAATGGGATGTCATTAAAGTTCATGTGCACGTATAGGCAGGCGTCCCAAAACTTTTGGCAATATAGTGTACATTGAGGCATGTTAAGGCTAATATCAGATCACTGAAAATCCTCTAAGTACTAAAATCCAAGAGATTCTCATGAAACTGAGAAGGCTTCCATTTATTATAAATATTTAACTGAGATGTTACACTCTTTTTTCAACTATTACGTTAGTTAAGTAATACTGTGGTGCTTTGTTAACACTAAAATATTCAGAGCATAAGCCATCTTCATATACATGTAATACATCTGTCATTTGTCCTGTGAAAATGCTGATGGTCTTTTCTGAGTGGAAAGGGTTGTATGATGTTTCTGATGGGGTACTATTAGACCGAGCAATGTATTTTAACTCTAACTTTGTGTTACAGAGACACAGTGTTTTGTTCCTGACAATGCCTCACCTGATTCATCTACAATGCTGGCACTTCATTAATCCAATTAGCAAGGGTTTGTGGGGGAACAAACCATTCTGTCTGCAATCTCAGCACGAGATTTATGGGCTTAGACACTAAATTATGGGCTTATCCATGTGACATGCAGTGCGATATTCAACTTTTAAAGTGAAAGTACAACAAATGTTGATCAGTGAGAAACTTCAGGTGACAGAGATGGTATTTGGTGACCGTTTAGCAATATCACATGGGTCCAGACGCAGCTGGCATTTACTATCAACAACCATCCAATGCGGCTGTCTCTCAGTATTGAGTGTTGTGTAGTACAATAAATTGCTGGTATTTATTTCCCTTAAACCTCTTCACCTCATCTGTTTGAACCTCTCCAGCTCAAATGCCACCACAATAAGTGTGCGAAAACCCTTTTGTCACTGTCTTTTCATTTTCTTGTTTACAAGGCTATGGATATATAATCTATGAACCACAGCTTCCCAGGAACCATGGAGAGAGGTGTCCTTTTCATTTGTCATTATATTTGAATTTGAACTGCATGTGGGCCAGGGGTCTTTGTCAACTTCAACTTCATCAGTGTCTTTATTTGAAGTGAAACCATTTATAACATTTCACATCAATATCTCAATACAAGCTTCAGGTTGGGTTGCTGAGGTCAAGCCTCTTAAAAGTCAAAATGATAAAAAGGAGATATGATGGTCTATTCACAAGAAAGTTGCACATTTAGATACTCTATAAACATTTAACATGTGCTTGAATCTTGAGGAGGCTTGAGGATCCCTGAAAGGTATGCAAATTTCCAGTATTCCTGTTATGTGAAGCTCATTTTCTTCAGATTTGAATACATCCATAGGCCATGGCTGTCTTTACTTGTGATCATCCAAGGTTACATGGGTAGTCAGGCCTGAAAGACGGATGTGCTCTTGAGAGAATAATTTTATTCGGTAAAATACTAAAGATGAAAAGAGATAGAGATACAGAAAACATTAAAAAAAGAAACTGTATATGGTTTATACTCGTCGCGTCTGAACGAGCACGAAGGTGCGTACCACAAAAATGATGTCATCGTGGTGTGGTCTGTTGTGCGTGATAACCCAATTTCACGTGGCGTTGCGAAAAGCTTTTTTTTTCTTTTTCTTTTTTTTTTTCCTAACTTTGCGCATGGCTTTGCTTCCAAAGACACAACTTCGAAGCGATTGTGGTCGAGCAGGTACATCTGTGCCAGCATCTATACCGGCAACCAGTTTGCGCTTGTCTTAATTAAACTAAAACTAAAATTAAAAGGCAAAAAGTAAAAAAAACTGCCTCCTTGCCCAATAAGAGGCAGAGAGTTCAAAAGTGGCCTTTTTTGACTGACGTAGGACAGACAGAGAGTTCAAAAATGGCCTCCTTGGCCGATACAGGACAGGCAGGAAGTTTAAAACTGGCCTCCACTTCTGGTTCAGGCTCCTGGATTAACTTGTCCTGCTTCTATAAGGGATTGATGGCCGGCTCATGCACATGGTCAGACTGGACTTCATCTCTTCGTGGGGCTTTGGCTCTTTATTCGTGGCGGACTCGGGCTCTGAGTCTGTGGTGGGGTTTTGACTCTTCTCACTCTCACTGTTGTTGATGGGGGATCCGCACTAATGTAAAACCTACTTGTGGAATGTCCCTCGAGGGCCAGAGGCTGATGTCGTCATAGAGCACAAAGGGGACAACCAGATCTTGAAACCTCTGCGTATGCTCCTCAATGGACTGGTTCTCCTGGGAGAGGAGGATGATCTGAACTGCTGCTAGATCCATTGGGAAAGGTCTGATCTTCTCGAAGGGGTTGCAAACAAACGGAAATAAAAGAGCTAGATCTATCTGAAAGCAGTGTTCTTTAATCAAAATAAACTCAAAATAACACTTCTACAGGCTATCTGGAAACACACCCACAGAGAACAGAACAAAACCTATAGTGAGATGAGATCTGACAAAGAACAACTGAAAATTACAGAGAGAAACACTAGGAACTAAATGGGATAATTAACAAGACACAGGTGAGACACATGAAAATCAAAAACTATGGCAACTGATGAACAAAGACAAAGGAAAATGAACTGGGAATAGTACAAACCTAATTCAAAAGTCCAACTACAACACAGGCCAAATGTGACAATATCTCAACTTTGTCGAATTCCAGAATAATTAGGCACTAGAAAAACAAGTTGATACTAAACAAACTATATAAAATTAGGCCCATTTCAAACCACACACATAAGGGAAGTGACAATCCAACTATAGCAGCAGGCACATATTGTGCGTTCACATTGTGTTTCTGTTGCGTAACCTGCTCTATACTGAAGGTAAAGTGATTTCTGAAGTGATTTCTGTGCTATTGTACTGTAATCAGGAGATGGCCATTGAGATTTATTATAAACATGAGGACAAATGTAACATGAGGAGCAGGATCACATTCACAACCAGATGGTTATTAATCTACACAGAATGACACTAAACCCCAAACTAGAGCTATAATGAAATAAATCAGCTGGATATTCAGACATATTTACTGATAAGAAACTGCTGTCAACTGCTTGTGCATCAAACCCAACAAATGTCTTAAAAGTCTTCAAACAAAAGGTTTACTGAAGAATTTCAAATTGCTTCAAATACAACTATATTGGAAATATTGTTCTGATAAATAGGTTTAAATTGCATTTTCTCAACTGAATTATGAGCCGAAAAAACAAAGGCTCATCACCAAAACGGGCACCTACACTTCTAGTACACAAAGTGAATACTGTAATCTGTTAAATGTGCGCTGCTTTTACGTGCAGTGTGAAACAAACCTTAGTGTAAAACTGTTGAGAGGTATCAGAAAGAAAATCTAAAGGTCAAATCATTGTGAGCATTTATTTATAATGTGTGAGTAAAGTAACTAATATTCATGTGAGTTCAGTGTCTGGAGCCAAGTATAGCACAGTTCAGATGATTTGTCATCCATATACAAGCCTGGAAATAATCTTGTTTTATCATTTACACAGGCGGAAACCTCATGGGGTACTTCTTTCATTTGCGGATGGACATTGTTTGCTATGAAAGGGTCACAACATTGATCCAGATGAAAGAAATGAATAAGCCTCGATTGAGAAGTTGCCCCAGCTCTGAGACACACAGCTACCAGCAGCGACAGGCAATGGGAGCTTGTTTTAGATGCATTATACCCTTTAGAGGATGGGGCGTTTCACAAGTACACGCACACACTGAGGAATACCGCTGCATGATTTATAAAAGGGCAGATGTGGTTGTTTTCTTCTCTTCCCCTAAAAGCACGCTTCCTCTGCGGGTGTCAGCGGAAACTCAGTGAACACACACACAAAAACACACTCTATCACAACACGCACACACATCAGGGTTGGGCAAAATTCAGAATTTAAGAATGTGAATGTGAATGTGAATTTGAATTGAATTGGCGACACCCCATAGGATATGGAAAGGAACTGAAACGCAAGGAAGATGAATTTACTGAACTGAAATTCAAATTTCATCCAACGCAACATGAATAGATAATATAGGAGTTCTTTTTAGGTTTCCAGCATGATACATGTTTTTTGGCTCCATTTTAAAAGAGGGAGAGAGAGAAAATAAGTTAGGGCATTCTGTTAAGAGCAATAAGAGCAATCTTCCACCATGGCAGAGTCCTGCAACGGGTCGGGTACCCGCGGGTACCCGCGGATACCCGCATAAAAGTGGATAAAACGGGTGGATTGTGACATGCCTAAAATTCACGGGCGGGGATGCGGGCGGATAATTAACTCCTTGCGGGCGGATAATTAACTCCTTGCGGGCGGGTAGTAGCGCGAATGAAAAATATGCGCAATATTTGTATGTCTAAATTACCATTATACGCAACAACGATATGACATTTGACCCATCACGTCACCACCACTGTGACAGTGCGACTTTTGTTGATGCTTCTCGTAGCCTAGTTGCACAGATGTCTATGGCCTAGTTGGAGCGAGCGTTGCATCTCCATGTTTTCTGTGCTGATGCGGTCGTGATGAGTTCATGTAGGCTAACATGTAAGGGTTGCGCTGCCAATAAAGCACCTAAAAGCTGTCACAAAGAACCGGCAAAAAAGTAGCCTAATGATTATGATTATGTAAAATATAGCAAGGAGACATGTTAATTGTTTATTATTAAACAAGTGTTTTCTGTGTCAGTGGCTGCAAAGATTAAGTTGACGATGCTGACTCGCGATCTTCGCAGTAGTGAACGCGCCTGAGAGAAATGCACATTTCATTCGGATTACAAAAGTTTTCTTTCGTTTTGAATTGCTCTGTTTAAAAGTAGACATTCCAATATAGAAATTTTCCTCAGGTCTGTGAGGCAAGTAGGCTAAGTTACCTTATACGCTGAGTTTTAGTTCATTTATGATACGAGCTCCAGTTCTCCCCGGCGCCTCCGTGTCGTGATCATCTATTGTCTGCTATATTTACTTATTTATTAAATACAACAAGCAATTGGTTGATGAAATATTGATTAAAATTAAGATACAATTAATACAAAACGAAATTAACTTTAAAGAATTTTAAGAATTTTTTTAAAAGTTAAGAACTTTAAATTAAAAAAAATAAAGAACTTTAATTGGAATGATTTTAGCATGTGTGATTTATCGCGGGCACGGGTCGGGTAACGGGCCAAATATTAACGGGTCTGGGCGGGTGCGGATTTAATTTTGATATTATCACGGGTGACGGGTCGGATCTGGTGCTGAACTTTGCGGGTACGGGCGGGAGCGGGTCTCCAAAAATGGACCCGTGCAGGACTCTGCACCATGGTCCATAAAATAAAAGTTAATTAAAATATAGTGAATTATATCCATTAATTATATTTTTTTAGGTCTCATTTCCAACAAGATTATATAAATAATGTCATGTTTCTGGATATATACCATATATTGATTTTTATAAAAACATGTTTATGGATATAAAACAATGTAGGAAACAACACATTCCACTGGCAACGGTTTGCTATATTTGGATCATTGGATCTTGGTGGACTAGCACAAACAAATTTCCAACACCCACCATCAGATAAGGATGATGAGACAACTGACAGACACCTCAAGCCCAGGAAAGACAAGACTTCTTATACAGTTTCTGCCCTGCACCCAACTTGAGACTTATCCCTAAGGTTTAAACCAACTGTCATTAAAATTCTTTAGGACTTTTTGGATGCAACAGCAGTGGCTGAAACATAAGGAGGCCACAATGATCTATCCAATCCATTCATAACTATGTTTGGAAACATTAAAACTGGTGCAAACTACACACATCCATTTCATACTAATGTAGAGAAATAAGACTCTCAGTGACAGCTATTTGTAGTGCAACATCTTACACAAATTCAGCAATTAATGTACAAATGAATGCATAACAGTTCAATCTTTTCCCATCTTGTTCAGACTCTATCTCTTCAGAACAATGCCAAAGGTATTCTGGTGGTGGTTTGGAAAGTGAGTAATGCATTGGTAAAACTTTAAAGACACTTTAAAGACTTCCATGCAAATGAGTTCCACAGGGGAAAGAAGGGAGGGCCACAACAGACACTCCTTTCAACAGACACTCCTTGTTCTCTGGATCATCCAGTGAGACATTAAAAGATACACCCATGTTCTGAATCTCAGACAGAAACAGATCAACAGGTTCTGAGACTCCCATCTAGAGATACTGTAATAGATACGCTGAGTCTCCAGCTTGCAAAGGTGAAACAGAAACAGATTTCATATTCTGAGTCTCCTGTCTCTGAGGAATGAGGTATTAACAGACATACTACATTCAGAGTCTTCGTCCAGCTATATAGTAACAATAATAGTATGTCCCAAGTCTCCATGCCAGAGAGACAAAAGTGGATTGACCAAGTTCTGAGTGTCTGGTCCAGAGAGGCAGAAGGCATACAGACACATTTGCAACAAGGTTAAAGGGTTAGTTCAGCCAAAAATTACATTTCTGCCATTAATTACTCACCCTCATGTCGTCCCAAACCCGTAAGACCTTTGTTTGTCTTCGGAACACAAATTAAGATATTTTTGATGAAATCCAAAGGTATCTGATCCACACATAGGCAGCAACGACATTGAACCTTTTGAGGTCCAGAAAGGTAGTAAAGACATCGTTAAAACCATCGACGTGACTACAGTGGTTCAACCTTAATATTATGAAGCAACGAGAATAAATTGTGCGCAAAAACAAAACAAAAATAACTACTTCATTCAACAAATTCATCTGTCCCCTGTCATGCTGCTACGCTATTTTCGTTGCAGAGCTTCAGTGTTTACGTCCTCCCTTTAAGCCTTTAACCATTCGTCTGCATGTTCCAGATTGTTAAGGACCTTCTGCACCTATTTCAGGGCCACATCTGCGTGTTCCAGATTTTAGGACCCTTTTGGTGGTCCAGGAGATCAGCATTCCACAGAGCTTCAGGTTCACGTCTGTTGAAATGGATTCTGGCTCCTTTCCACACTGCATTGTTATCCAACACAACCAGCGGAAGAAGTCATTGCCATCGGACTGCTCACTCGACCACGTGGAATGTAAATATCACTTAACCACACCTCTTTCCAGAAACCTTGGCATTTTGTATATTATCAGTATGTGATTTTCTAATGTACAGTAGAATATAGCTGATGCTTATTAATAAACAATCCTTCATTGATATGTTTGATGAAAAATAAGGTTCTTCACCTTATTAGTTTCAGAGAAACAACAGATAACGTAACTCTGCCATGTATGCCCAACTTAGTCACTTGTATTTTATGTGTCGTATGCACTTTATTCCTTTATCATTCATGGTATTCATTTATTAGTCGTGTTGACTTACTCTTATTTATCTTTTTGTTAATACAAATTTATTTTATTACACGAGTCTTCCTTGTATTAATAATACAGTAGAGGCTCTACAAGTTGATATCTCACAAATCTTTAAGATTTGAGGATCATTTAGAGAGCTTCAGTAGTGTAAAAGATACAGGAGAAGTAAAAGTGACATGATTGGGTAAAAAAAAAATGTATACCTCTGTAAGTACACAAGAACAGAAACAGTACACTGCTACGGACAGAAACAGAGAAGAGAGATGAACACATAGAAATGTTGTGAACATTGAATGTTTGAAACATTAAAGCATGGAAACAATGAAGCAACATTTGAAACACTGACGTTATAATCAGAAATCAGAGGTTTTGATGGGTGTTTTCTGATCATGCGTTACACTCAGTGCTAGGGAACTAAAAGCAGCAACACTACTAACTCTACATTTTTAATAGCGTTTTTTTAAAGCATTTTTCTATAGAGTCACAGTATCTCAGTGTGCCAGAAAAATACAGCTCAGATTAAATTATAAATACAAATCATTATTTAAAAAGTTAAGTAGGTTCAGTGTAGTGGGCTACTTTTTGTTAGTAGCATGTAGTGTCTGCTTCGGTTATGATAAAAGTGCACACAAACATGTTGCTACGACTTAAAAGTGAAGTCAGTGCAACAACCGGACAGCATCGAATCTAGCAGACCATGCTTTTATTAAAATCCCCAGGACAAAACCATAAATTATTGACATTAGGTTTTATATAGAGCGTTTTAGACCATTAGCGTGAAAGGTTTTAAGGCGGCCTCAGAGAAACAGCTTTGAAAAAAATACTCCTTTTTTGGAGTGGCACAAGCAACATTTTCCAGTTGATTAAACAAGTTCAAATGCACTGTTTAAGTAGTACCTTTGAATATTTCAGAAGAAACTACTATTATGACACCACACAGTTTATATATATATAATAAATGAAATAACAAGGTATTTTTGGCTGTTACATTACAATTCTTTTATAGAGGCATGTAAGACTATTTTATACAATGTTGCCTTAAGAAAACAAAACCAGTAAACAATAAAAGGTGGGAGCAGCAAACCAATCACTCTCTAAATCAGCAGAAATCAGATACAAAAACTAATAAAATAAAATATTTCAATTATCTGTTTCTAAGCAGACCAGAATTAAAAAGATTTTTATATTTTTGTGAAGATAAGTGAGATGTTTTTCTGAAGAGCTAGCGTGTTGCATTGTTATGCAGTTGCTAAGGTGATCTGAGAGTTGAGAATGTAGAGCTGTAGTTGCTAGTTGGTGGTACTTAGGTGGTTGATAACTGGCCAGTCCCACATCACGATGACATTCTGTGTCTGATATGGCTCATATCCCTCCTCCTATGCAATAGGAATTTTGATTTATCACTTCCGAGGCGAAAATTGTTTGAAAAGTTATATCACATTGAAAAGTAATACCACACTGAAAAACTTTTACTTCAGTGTGTGTGTCTAAACAACCCTGTGAAGTAAAAGTGCAAACTGTATGTAATGTTTTCAGACACTTAACTGCATGTTAATTATAGATTAAATTCATATTAGAGGTGCTCCGTGAATCAGTTCAATCCAGTTTGTTTTTTCTCCTATTTACACAGCCAGGACTATGTACAAACACTTTTTTAAAACACACAAACAGACAGCAAATATTTACAAAATTGTTTGTTTAGGTGTTGATTTAAAATTTCATGAGCGTTTCTCAAAATTCAGTTACTGTACCTTTAAATAATCTCTATTTTTAATTTGATAATTACTTACATTGTCTTTGAAATATGGTTAAAGTATGGTTGCTGCTTAAAGTACTGACCAGCATTTATGGTAAAATAAACTTTAATGTCAAATTGAATAAACTTAACCTTGTATGTCATGCATTTAGATATAATTATACATTTGTAATGATGTTGTAATTTAATACATTCAAAATATACTAACTTTAAATGTACAGTAATAAACACATTATAATTACTAGTAATTATTAACACACAAGTAATTAAATATATATATATATTTATAAAACAGTTAGTTCCTGTCCTTGATTCTGATAAAACACGGCTATGACCGCTTCACCCAACGGTTCTGTGTATCACTAAAAATTACCCTTAGCAACCACTCTTAGCAACATACTGTAAACATATGTCTGTTCTCAATGATATCGTTCATTGAAGCTTACTGTATTATGTAAAAGAGTGCTGTGAGAAAAATATCGAGTGAGTGAGTTTATTACCTGCATTCAGATTTAGCATTTTCCTTCAGGTCAAACCTATGTTTTTGATAAAAAATCTGTTTAAATGTCCGATGTATTATCCTGTCCTTTTAACAGTTAAGGGGTTTTTCCGTGACTGACAGTGCTAGTCAAAGCATTTGTCAGTTGCATCTTGTTCCGTGTTCACAACAATTCAGTCTTTTCAATGTAAAAGTCTCAGCTACTGACTGACACACTCATAAAGACAGTCTTTGTGCCATCTAATGGCATAATAATGTAACTTTTGTTGCTGTTCACGGTCAGGGACTATTTTTTCCAGCGGAAGGAAGTCTTTTAGTAAGAGTTTACTTCATGAAAGTTGCATTGATACATATTTTTGGCTTTAATATTTGTATTGTGTGATAACCGTTTTATAAAAGCAATAAGGTACTCGAGGCTAACAACGCCCTTCAGCCGTGACTTATTCACGATACAGCACAGCCTCTCGTACCTTATTGCTTACTAGGGGTGTAACGATACGCTCAGGTCACGATACGGTACGTATCTCGATACAGAGTTCACGATACGATACGTATCACGATATTTTGAACAAAATTAAACTGAAATTCAAACAAGATTTATTAAAAAAACATGAACAAATTTCAATAATTTTCCTTGTTGTACATACAAGATCACATTTCAATAAAATAAATAAATATAAAATTTTAATAAAAACCTTCTGTATTCAAATTAACAGTTGAATAGGGCTGTCTGTCACTGAAAAAAATGTTAAATTTAACATGAACTTAGAATTATGAATAGGCGCGTCTAAAAACGCGTGGAAGGATCAGGATGTTTCTGCAAAGGATAAATGATTTCTAGCCCTTGCATTAGTTTTACTACGAGATATACTGATGGAGATAAGATATAAAAACCACCATGAACAGCTATGATCAGCTATGATCAGCTGTTCGGCTGAGCTTTTGATGTTTTGTTACGGAAAGGCCATAGCTGATCGGTTGATTCTTGTCACACGACCTGCGGTGCGCTTGCGGCATTCTGAAAAGTTGAGAATTGCATGCGCGTCGCGACCGCGTTGATCCCATTATGAGCGCGCCTGCCGCCCGGCTACAATTGAAAATAATAACTGACTTGCACGCGGAAAAGACGCAATGTGTGAACGGCCCCTAACTTAAAGCAAAGCATCGCAAGAGTCTTTTGCTTTTCTGTGAGCACAGCTGTTGCTGTGCACTGCGGTGAAAGAAAGCCACGACTTTTCTCACGCGACCATGCAAGAGGCTGACATGAGAAACGTTTAAACCTGCTTGCAAGGTTCAATGTGTGCCCGAAACACTTACTGAACTAGAGAGCTGATTGAGACACACCATCTACGATAAATCGTTACACCCCTAATACTTATAGTAATTTAAAAATGTGGTAGCATTGGATCTGGACAGGAAGGGTAACTCTGGGAGTTGGAAGGGGTGTGTCGCGATTCTGCCTTCTCACATCGCGATACAGGTTCGTGGACCTGCGTATCGCGATTTCGGTTTCATATCGCATATCGTTACAGCCCTATTGCTTACATATATAAAGTACTTTACATGTGCTTTAGTATGTTAGTCAACACATCAAAATAAGTCTACTTCTTTAAATTACAAAAAAATATTATTTAAACAGTAATTTCAAATGTAATAATGTCAAATTAAAAGTTTTACTTTAAAGTTCAAAGTGCACTTTATCAAATGTGTACTTGAGTGTGTGAATACATACACTTACAAGAAATTAATTACATACACTTACAACAGTGTAAGTGTATAGTTGCAGGGGCGGATCTAGAAAATTATTTATAGGGTGGCAAAGGGGTGGCATGAGGTCTATGAGGGGTGGCAACACCAAAGCAAGCGCCCATGCATAGTTTTTGGAGATTTATGGCCTGACATACACAATTGTGTTCACAAACATTGCATTACCAAAATAAATAACAAGATTTCAATATCCATCATGGCACCAAGTAAAGGCACTATATGAAAAACATCAACAGATTTAAAATGAATCTGACCTTGTATCACTAAAGTAGATGAGCAGTTTTATTAATATTACACAGGCTACTTCAGTGGCATAAATCACATGTTTTAGTGCAAGTTAATGAACAACAAAAACTTGTTTTTTGCAAACAATTTTTGAGCTTCTGTTATTAACAGAGGTGGGAATGTCTGTGTGTGTTCACCCAGAACACCCTATCAACCACATACTCTAGCAACACCCCAGCAATTGCAGTAAGAGCCTAGCAACCACCCAGAATCTCCTAGCAACCACCTAGCAACACTTTAGCAATCACCCAGAACATCTATATTCTGGCTTAACTGACCAAACTATTTATGTTTTTTAAACAAGACTTTAAGTTGGCTTTATGACAAGCCAGCATAAATTTGTCTTTCAAACTTTTAAAGGTGCCCTAGAACTTTTTTTTAAAGATGTAATATAAGTCTAAGGTGTCCCCTGAATGTGTCTGTGAAGTTTCAGCTCAAAATACCCCATAGATTTTTTTTTATTCATTTTTTTAACTGCCTATTTTGCCTTAAACAAGCTCGCACTTGCCTTAAACAACATAAAAAAAGTTCAAACAGCTAATATAACCCTCAAAATGGATCTTTACAAAGCGTTCGTCATGCAGCATGTCTAATCGCGTAAGTACAGTGTTTATTTTGATGTTTACATTGATTCTGAATGAGTTTGAGGCTATGCTCCGTGGCTAACGGCTAATGCTACACTGTTGGAGAGATTTATAAAGAATGAAGTTGTGTTTGTGAATTATACAGACTGCAAGTGTTTAAAAATGAAAATGGCGACGGCTCTTGTCTCCGTGAATACAGTAAGAAATGATGGTAACTTTAATCACCTTTAACAGTACATTAGCAACATGCTAACAAAACATCTAGAAAGACAATTTACAAATATCACTAAAAATATCATGTTATCATGAATCATGTCAGTTATTATTGCTCCATCTGCCATTTTTTGCTATTGTTCTTGCTTGCTTACCTAGTCTGTTGATTCAGCTGTGCACATCCAGACGTTCTGCCCTTGTCTAATGCCTTTCATAATGTTGGGAACATGGGCTGGCATATGCAAATATTGGGGGCGTACACCCCGACTGTTACGTAACAGTCGGTGTTGTTGAGATTCGCCTGTTCTTCTGAGGTCTTTTAAACAAATGAGATTTATATAAGAAGGAGGAAACAATGGAGTTTGAGACTCACTGTATGTCTTTTCCATGTACTGAACTCTTGTTATTTAACTATGCCGAGGTAAATTCAATTTTTGAATCTAGGGCACCTTTAATCTAGTTAAAATGAAACAATTCAACATTTTCTTACAACTATAAAGACAATCTCAAAACTATGCACCAACTTGTACAAACCTCAAACTTCCAGGTCAAAATAAAATGTTTTAGTCAAAAACTTATTCTTGTCTGACAAAATCAAACTTTGGCCTCAGATGACACACAAAACATAACAAATACACAGACTACTGCACTGCCCAGTGAACACTAGTGAGATCAATTCATATAACACTGTAACAAAAATACCGCTTACTGGGATTCAGGAATTATTTTGCAGCTCACTGTCTACTACACTATACAAAAATAAATTTACAGATACAGTAAAATACAGCAGTGATTTTTTTTTCTTTCTTTTTTTCATTTTACTATTGTAAATTGATCTGGCAGTAGATATGTATGAACTTCTTGGTGTGCACCACAATCTATGACCACAATACAGTATCCTACAGAGAAAGTTGACAATCACAAGTTTGAGGGTGTACAACGTGAGGGTGTACAACGTACAGTACATAGTGAAATTTCCCTCATCTAAAGTACTGGTACTGTGTAAGTTTAAAACCCCTGTAAATTATTAATTCAGCTCTCTCTCAGATTTTGACTGGTCTGTCATCAGTTTTGCTACCTAATGTAGTCATTGTTAAACGTTTTGAGAAATGTGTCTTTGTTTTGAGAACTGAGCGAATGGTTTGGGAAACTGGGCCAACTGAATCACTTATAATGTGTTAGCAATCAGGAAAAGCTAAAATACATTTAGATTCTTACCTAACTAGTTTCTGTGATCGGGATCTTCTTATTGATTTCATGTTACCGTTTTGTCGGATGGCAAAAAGACCTTTATCCAAGATGAAATTGGAGCGGGCAGTTGGTGAATCAGCTCGCAGAAAAATACGAAAATTTGAGGACTTCTGAGTTAGCCGAGAGGCAGTAATTTTCCGATTCATGAACAAATGGAAAACAATTCGTAAGTGAACTTGGCTGCGCTGTGTTTTTGACTCCCAAAGAACCGGTTCATAAGAGTCATTTGTTAATGAAGCTGACTACATTGAGCGCGCTGCGTGCGCGTGCAACCGTCATGCAGCTTATTTGAAAGACGTGTTTTTTTGCCATTAATTTGCAATATGCTGTCTTTTTTATGTCATCACATTGAAGCGCCGCTGTTGAAAAGCAGTAGTACTTGAAACACTGCTAACATTTATATTTTATTCTCTGATAATTTTGGGGTGGCAGATGGGGTGGCAAAGCTTTTTCTTAGGGTGGCAGTTGCCACCCCGTGCCACCCCGGTAGATCCGCCCCTGTATAGTTGCGTCCCAAATGACGCACTATACACTATGTACTTATACACTATGTACTTATGCACTAGGGGTGTGACGAGATCTCGTAGTAGTCTCGTGATGTTGCCATGACAGAGTGTTAGGATGATTAGGAAAGAATATGTAATGTTTACACTATGCCTCCACTGTCATTTTGCTTTGTATTTAAATAAAAAACATTTAATTCAGTTGGATAACGGTTGCCGTCGCTCCATATTTACAGAGTTACGCGCGATAGTGAAAGTAAACGTGAGCACGCATTCAAACGCAATTTCAATACCCCGCATTTTGAAAGTGGCTCCCTGATGAATACAAATATCTCTCAATATAAAAGCTATTTTAGGCTGGGCAGAGTAGTTGTAACCATCTCAAAATTTGGTCTTATTTGCACTTTGAATATTGAGAGAGTGTGATTATGGTTGCACTTAATGTAAAGTGTTACCGTAAAAAATGAATAACAGTTTTCTCTTAATCTTATTAAGCACAAACAGTAAGGTTTCATTTGTTAACATTAGTTAATGCACTGTGAACTATCATGAACTAACAATGAATGACTATTTTTATTAACTAACATAAACAAAGATTAATAAATACTGTAGCAAATATATTGCTCATTGTTAGTTGATGTTGGTTAATACATTAATGTTAATAAATGAGACCTTATTGTAAAGTGTTACCATTTTTATTTATACTGTTTTTATTGCTATGATCAGTTTGTGGAAAGGAGTTCAGTTAGGAGGTCAAAAGTTGTAGAAGCTCATAAATACAGTAAGGCCTAAAGAAACTGAAATCATACAGAAGAGAAGTCAATCAGTTGAGTTTGTGGCAAAACCTTTTACAGTACTTGAGTATTGTTGTCTTTTACTGCATATGATAATTCATACTCAGAAAGTAGAACTGAAATGACATTCATTACAAGATGATTAGTTAAAACATTTCAAATACACCTGCAGAATATTTTTTCTAGTCATGTATTTCGCCATTGAGGATTTCTTAAAAATAGTGTGTAAAAATCTTGTCTCGTCTCGTCTCGTGAACTCAATCTCGAGTCTCATCTCGTGAGATACCTGTCTCGTCACACCCCTATTATGCACTATGCACTCATCCATGTAGTGCGTGAATTGTATAAGGTTATTTTATCATTTAACAACGGAGTCCGATA
The DNA here is from genome assembly GCF_018812025.1 of Megalobrama amblycephala. Lineage (NCBI taxonomy): Eukaryota > Metazoa > Chordata > Actinopteri > Cypriniformes > Xenocyprididae > Megalobrama > Megalobrama amblycephala. The sequence goes on along the minus strand of NC_063046.1, from coordinate 44,159,407 downwards.
CCCCCTCCCCCTCCTATTAAAGCTGCGACAGTTGAGTGCATGAAGTATCCAACATTCCACACTTAGTTTTTTCCGTTAATTTAGTGCATCATCAAGGTATTTAAAGTGCACTTTTTCTTTTTGGAATTTTCTGTGTGAACTCACTACTTGCACTATTTGTAAAAACGTCATAGAATAGTGCATAAGTATACAAATTGGGACGCACCTTATGTCATTAATATTATATTGTCTGCATGTACAATTAAAAAAGTTAAGTGCACTTCTTTTTTCACAAGGGGTTGAATTTTATCTATTCATTTTAAGCTAATATGGTTTATATAAGACGTTTCTCCAAAAAAAAAAAAAAATTATTGAAAAGTTGTCACTGCTCAACTGGCAATTTGGTAAGTTTTCAGATTCTCATCCACTTTGCTAAAGTTTCTTTTGTACAAAGAGTAATGCGGCATCTGTTTATTATCATAACAGACGTTCTTTAAACTTTCAAACAGTCATCACATTTACTTTTAAGATACTTAGAACTGCATTAAACCATTTTCAACTATCAGAGTGTAATTCTAAAACACAGCTTGCTTATTTCCAGTGCTCATAAACACACACGCACACACATACTGTGGTATCAGGGAAAACAGGCAGAGGACCAAAGCGGGCTACCACAGCTTGAGACAGATGTCCCTCGGGATACAAGCTAGAGACGAGCCGGAAAAAAAAAAAAAAAAAAGGAGAAGAAAGAAAAATGTTGCTCCTACAGTGCAACATGTGCTCCAGATGCTTGTGTTACTCCACCAAGAGTCCAGCTTAATGTAGGGCCCTTTACTGGCCCCGTCCCTAGAGAGAACTTCTGTCTAACCACCAGCGGCCCTCTCCAGATGTCTGGAGGAGAACAACGTGAGCACAATGGGTGCCAGAGATACGATGGGGAAACATACTTGAAAGAATAACATCTTTGGAGGGGATTTAGTGTAAGAAGGATGGTGTATTCGAGTGTAGGGGTGAGAGTACTATTGCACAAATATGGTGCAACCATTTCCAGCCATGAGTGAGGATAAACAAGAAGTGCAGATGAATATTCATAATTACTTGGAAGAATGAATAAACAAGGTGGGCATTTGGATGGACGAATGCAAGGACGGACAGACTCACCAGGTCTTCCTTTTCTATCCAGAGTGGCCTTGCCGGCATTCATAGAGCAGTACAGAAATCCATCCATAAAAGAAGGAACATCAGTTGGAAAACTGCTGTCAAATACTCCTTCCAGCTTAGGAAAATCTATAGAGAGAGAAAGGAGGGGGGGGGAAACAGAGAGATTAAAAAGAAAAAAGAAGAACAGCTGATTAGGAATAATCCTATAATGTGGCGAGGACGAGAAACGCTGTTTATATGGAGATCAGTTGCATTATATGCAAACCCAGCTCCCTATTCCTGCTTCTTTCAAGTGAAATTCAAAGTTTTTAAAAACTATTTACCTCAGAAGCGTCTTGATAACCAGTCAGTCTTTATTCAAGGTGTCAAACAGCTTTTAACAGCTAAATTTCATCCATTTTCATATATTTCTTTCTCATTTTCCAAGGTTATTTGTTTATAGGGCTTGTAAAACTTCCATCCAAACATTAAAGCTCAAGGTTAGAAGATTCGACTGCTTCCTTTCTCCTCTCTACCTCTTCATCTGCACTCCCTATTTGCCTCTTTCAATTTTTACCCCTTTTTCCGCCTACTACCTTATCACGTTCTGATTCAATTAGCCACTATGCTCAGGTTCAATTTTCTTTGGGAAGGCCAGCAGTACCGACAAGATTTTATCATGCGCTTCCAGTCGCCAACATGGAAAAAGTTCAAATAACTTTAATTGAAAAGCCTTTTAATTGAGGGATCTTTCTATCCAATCATCTCTTCCCTCCAGCTACTGATACTTCTCTGTTCGAACGAGAAGGATTAAAAGTGATAATAAGATAGGATGAAGGAAGTCCAATCTCTGCACACATGCCTCAAACATGCAAATAGAAAACCTGCATAAGTAATACGTTCAAATGTTTGTGAATGTGTATTTTTCCATTGGGCCGTAGTAATCCGAGAAAAATAATAGAACTTGTTGCAAGTTGAATGTGTGTGCATGTGCGTAAGATGATGACTGAATTATCCGACTGAGAATCACATTTACAAGCCATTAAGTTAATGAGGCCACATCACTGCAGAGATTTAGAGGTTACACAAATGTTGTCCTGCTGTTGTTACGATGTTTGTAAGCTTAACAAAACATTGGCAGAACACTGTAAAACATTTGTGGCTGTGCTGATTGGAGGATTGCTTAATTAGGATCGTTGGCACACTTCCTGTAAAGGCCCCAAATGAGCAATGTAATGACACACACAATCTACAGCTAATTATAGACACTTTCAGGGGCAATGTCGTCTTGAGATAGGGATATGTGTGTGTGTGTGTGTGTGTGTGTGTGTGTGTGTGTGTGTGTGTGTGTGTGTGTGTGTTAAAGTCCTCAGTTAGCCTGTGTGAAATGCCAATTGTGATGAAAATTTGATGGAGTGCCAGATAGAATTCACCAGTCAGTACAAAGAGTGTGTATTAAAGGGTTAGTTCACCCAAAAATGAAAATTATGTCATTAATGACTCACCCTCATGTCGTTCCAAACCCGAGACCAAGACCTCCGTTCATCTTCGGAACACAGTTTAAGATATTTTAGATTTAGTCCGAGAGCTTTCTGTCCCTCCATTGAAAGTGTTTGTACGGTATACTGTCCATGTCCAGAAAGGTAATAAAAACATCATCAAAGTAGTCCATGTGACATCAGTGGGTTAGTTAGAGTTTTTGAAGCATCGAAAATACATTTTGGTCCAAAAATAAAAAAAAACTACGACTTTATTCAGCATTGTCTTCTCTTCCGGAATCCTTTCCATTGAATCCTTTCATCTGTCGGCGTTGGTAATGCACTTTTAAGTCGCCGTGGTTGTTTTTGGCGATTAGGACATCCGCGACATGCACACTTACGCACCATTTTAAAAAATATAGCAATACCAAAATACAAACAATGTAGAATAGCTTGAATACAGGGTGCGTCTCCCTCAGACTGTAAACGAAGCTCAGGCGCACCGGATAACACGTCAGCAGCATCACTGCGGAGTCGTGAACCACACTCCGGAGCAGAAGGGGGCGGTAATGCACCAATAAGCTGGATGCCAACCAGCGTAAAACAGGAAAGAAGAAGAAGAAGAAGAAGCAGCGGAGTCGTGAACACAAATTAACAACAGACCCGGAAGAGAATACAATGCTGAATAAATTAGTAGTTTTTGTTATTTTTGGACCAAAATGTATTTTCGATGCTTCAAAATGTTGCGAATGTCCTAATCGCCAAAAACAACCACGGCGACGTAAAAGTGCATACCAACGCCGACAGATGAAAGGATTCAATGGAAAGGATTCCGGAAGAGAAGACAATGCTGAATAAAGTCGTAGTTTTTGTTATTTTTGGACCAAAATGTATTTTCGATGCTTCAAAAACTTCTAACTAACCCACTGATGTCACATGAACTACTTTGGTGATGTTTTTATTACCTTTCTGGACATGGACAGTCTACGGTACTACACTTTCAATGGAGGGACAGAAAGCTCTCGGACTAAATCTAAAATATCTTAAACTGTGTTCCGAAGATGAACGGAGGTCTTACAGGTTTGGAACGACATGAGGGCGAGTCATTAATGACATAATTTTCATTTTTGGGTGAACTAATCCTTTAAAATGCAAAGCAGGACACCAATAAAACTTTGCATTAAAGTACAATGTTATTTATGATCTACACTACTGTTTAAAAGTCTTGCTGACCCCAAACTTCAAATTATACTTTTATTCAGCAGGGATGCATTAAATTGAAGTAACAAATAAGGACATTTATAATGTTACAAAAATAAATGCTGTTCTTTTAAACTTTCCATTCATTACAGAATCCTAAAAAAAAAAAAAAAAGTTTCCACAAAAATATTTAGCAGCACAACTGTTTTCTACATTGATAATGACATGTAATGTTTCTTAATCATAAAAAGCATTAAAAAAAATCTTGTGGACCACAAACTTCTGAACGGTAGTTCTAAACAGTAATATTGTAAAATATTATTACAATTCAAAATAACCATTTTCTATTTTAATATATTATAAAATGTAATTTATTCCTATGATGACAAAGCTGAATTTTCAGCATCATTACTCCAGTCTTCAGTGTCACATGATCCTTCAGAAATCATTGTAATATGCTGATTTGATGCTCAAGAAGCCTTTCTTATTAATCAATGTTGAAAACAGTGCTACCTAATATTTTTGTGGAAACTGTGATACATTTTTTGAGTTTGAAATACATGTTTTTACGGTTATTTTTAGTGAATTTAATGTGTCCTTGCTGAATAAAACTATTCATCTCTTTAAAAAAAAATGTACAGACCCCAAACTTTTGAACAGTAGCGTATGTGTGGAGGCACATATTACACAGGATTTTGCAAAGGACAGTGCTCTGAACATGTCATGATGAAGTGGCACACACCTGAGAGCTTGTTGTGGTAGAGGAACTCCATCTGTAGCCTCTGGCCTGCTTTCTGAGCCAGTAGATATGCTGTTGAGTTCTCAGGGTCGCCCGTCGCACACATCACATCTGCCCCACTGAAAACAAGGGCCATGGTCTGCAGGACGTCAGGGTGAACCACTGCAGCACACAGGGCCTTCACACACACAGAGGGTAGGGGAACAAATCACAACTGAGCATCAGTGATAGGCAGAGCACAGCAGCACTTTCGGGCACACAAAGACTACACTGAAACTGACAGCTTATGATGAATTAACTAACAACATTGTCAAAAGTACCGCTCCTTTGCGGCTATGAGAAACAAACATTTCTTGTGTGCAGCTTTACTTGGAATCCTGGTATGGAATAACACTGACATTGACAGGAAACGGGGCATCCAAAGAACAAATGCAGTCAGTCCAATTAAAAAGAGATGGAGGGAGAAAGAGTCAATAAATACAATAGTGTGTGTCTCTGAGAGAGCAAGAGAGAGAGAGAGAGAGAGTTGGCAGGAGTAATTCAGTCGAACACTGCTTTCATCTAAAACAGTCTGATCTAGCCAAGCTATCGATCCCCCTCAAACAAGCTAGATCCGCTGGAGAACAAGGACACTGAGACAGTAAACCACACACATACACACATGTACTCCAACGCCGATACCTGCCGCTACCAAGTACAGTGGAATCCAAACATCTTAGAAAACTGGCGAAAATTATTTTATAACGTAACATTTTTCATTATAAATTACTGTTCCATCTAAAAGTTTGGGATCAGAAAGATCTTTTATTATGTAAGGGTGCATTAAATTATCTTTCATATTGTTACAAAAAATTCCATTTCAAATAAATGATGTGAACTTTCTATTGATCAAAGAATTTAAGCAGCAACTGCTTTCAACATTGATAATATTAAGAAATGTTTCTTGAGCATCAAATTTGCATATTAGAATGAAGGATCTTGTGACACTGAAAACTGGAGAAATGGTTGCCGAAAATTCAGCTTTGCCATCGGTAATGTATGTCATTAGCATAACAATGTGAGTGAAAAGATTAACTGAAAAAATGTCCAAATAGTCACATGATCAGCACCACTCATTTACTTGATTTGTAATATAGAATAAATAAAATTGTATGTGTTTTTTTTTTTTCATCTTATTATAACTTTCATTTATTTTACATTGTTTAACGTGACTTTACAAATTACAAAAAAAAAAAAAAAAAAAACATCACCAGTTCCCTTTTATTCTGTCTGGGTGACCTTAAAATGTTCTTCCAATGACATAAACCTCAAGGGTGTCTCTTAGTCCCTTACATGTTCTCTAGGTCACATTTGCTAAAGAGACTTCCACTGGAAGTCACTGAATCTAATTGGTGTAGTATATACAGCTGCTGTATAAAGCTCACAGCTGCATAAACATCCATTTGTTTTCTATCATGGTGGGGACTTCTATCATACTGAACAAATTATATTTTCCATCTGTTAAATCTGACCCTCACACAAACCTTTCTGCATTTAACATATTCATTAACACATTAATAATATGCTTATTAAGGCATTTAACTTTGGCTGGTCCCAATGAGTGGGTTTACATGCACCCTCATAATGCAATTGTAACGGGATTTTGGAAATATTGCGATTAATCTTTACCTCATGTACTGTAAATGCAATACTTTGATCAAACTAATACAATTAAGCTCATAATCGTAAGTAACCACACTCTCATTAAACTATGTGGCATACGTACGCCCAATTTAATCACCAGAAACAAGCATATAAACACCTTAATCGCTCGGATGTACATGAATGAACTCTGTGACATTATTCTGAAGTTTTCCCTCCACTCCGAATCGCCAAACTCTGTCAACACAACTCGCTGCGCATTCTCTTCTCCATATCTTCATCCAGAGACAAAGAAATGCAGCATAGGCAAACCCAGTTACTGCAGCATTGTGATGTTCATCACGGCACTGAATAACCTTGGAAAATGTCAAATGTGTTTTGCATTTGATGCAAGTAGATTAAAACAGTGGCCAGTAACATGCTTACTGTATACGAGTTCATCATTTGTATAATGGCGGTAAAAATAACCTTCTTAGCGAATAATAAGAATAATGAAAATTGTATGTAAACGGGAGGTTTGATTATGTCATGTAAACATCCTTACTCTGATTATTGGAAATAATCGCATTATTGGTGCACATGTAAACGTAGTCAGTGTAGGTGATTCAGGTTTTACTGTTTTCTAGGTCAAACCCGACCCACAAAGAACTTCTTTTGAATTGTTGCTATATCTCATGAACTCAAAACCACTGCCTACCAGGATGACTACTGCTTGAAACTTCAGGCTGAATGAAAATATCAGAGAAGAACTCAAATGAAAATTTAAAGACATGTACATCACATCAGGGCTTAAACAAAAACTTTGAGAACAGGGAGGATTTTTCTGGAACATTTTGTTTGTGTCTGTCCCAGATGTACCCATCCATTTATAATCTAATCTCACCTCTGTATGTACCTTCACTATTTTCTTTATCTTCCTCTCACTCTCTTTGTCTCTCTCTGACACACACGCAATCATATAACTTTTTCAGAAGAACCCCTGAAAACTCCCCAGTGCTGCTCTCATCTCACATACGCCTAATCCACAGTTCCAATCCTCTCTCCCCTTCTCGTTCCCCCTCTTTTGCCCCCCTCTCAGGGAAAACAAAAGCAGGCTTGATCTGTGTTACTGCTGACGGTGAGGAAAAACAGCATCTTTTGGCTTAGGAAAGAGTAATGCGGGCAAACTCAGTAGGAACAATAAACACACACACACAAATACAGCATAATGATGAATTATGCACAGGAAATCCTGTTAACTCATAACACATTCATTATCATCTTTTCAATTTCTTTAACGTGCTTTTGTCAAAAATGTTTGTTTTCCGACTGTAATTTTAAGTACTTGCATTATAGTTGCCGTATTTTGTGCTAAGTGAAAAGATTCAAAGTAGAATCTTAACATGGTTAACATAACTCTGGCAACCTGTTCTGAAAATTGGTGAGAGCCAGTTACCATGGTAACCCTAATTTACACCTGGGCTACCAGGTGAACCAGAGCAACAACAGATGTACACACACACGCACACACCGACATCTCCAGGCCTAATGGGTCTTTTAATGAGGTAGAAAAAAACAACACTAAGTCAAAGGGCCAACGTTAGCGCACAGACTCTCTCACACAAACCTTGTTGAGTTCCTCCTGAGTGTTTAGACCTTCAAGAACTTTCTTGTACTTCCTCTTTTTGTACTTCCTGCGAATAAAGGATGCACGCTGCTCCGTTGATGACTGTTTGCAAAGCTCATCCTCTGGGGGGATATTTGCTGCCCAGAAGCTGTTGGAATTTTTATTCCCAACCTCTAAAAACAGCTAAAGAAAAGAACAGAATGTGAAGAAAATATATTTCACAGTAAGAAACAACTACCATGAAAGATCTCTACCTCAATGAGCTCGTTGGTCCATATGCTGCTGTCTAGCTTCATACTGCGGACTTTCGAGATACCAGGACCCAGGGATCGATGCTGACCTGGAAACAGACACTGATCTGAACTATTCACATCTAAAACAGGCAGTGTTAAAGGGGTCATGAAATGGAAAATCAAAATCAAACCTTGATATTTACACATATGAGGGGTTACTCTACAATAAAAGCTAACTCCCCTGTTTTTACTTTCCATGAAATGCCAGGATTCGAAATCGACCCATTCGTGATGCCACATTTTTCCTCTATGTGCCCCTTAACATACATATGTAAATCGACGAGGTGTGGTTTTAAAGGGTTAGATAACCCAAAAATGAAATTTCTGTCATTGAGTACTCACCCTCATGTCGTTCCAAACCCGTAAGACCCACGCGAACCACACATAGGCAGCAACGTCATTGCACCTTTAGAGGTCCAGAAAGGTAGTAAAGACATTGTTAATATAGTCAATGTGACTTAATGTTATGAAGTGACAAGCATACTTTTTTGTGCGCAAAAACAAAACAAAAATAAAGACTTTATTCAACAATTTCATCTTTTCCCTGTCAGTCTCCTATGCTATTGACGTAGTAAACGCAGTGCAGCACTTCCGGGTTCTACATCAAAACGGCAACTCATATTTGGCCGGCTCCCAATATTGAGCCAGCGTTTTGATGTAGAACCCGGAAGTGCTGCACTGCGTTTACTACGTCAATAGCATTAGAGACTGACAATTGGACATGGACTATTTTAACAATGGCATTACTACCTTCTTGGGCCTTGAAAGGTACAATGATGTTGCTGCCTATGTATGGTTCAGAAACCTCTCAGATTTCATCAAAAATATCTTACTTTGTGTTCAGAAGATAAACGAACATCTTATGGGTTTAGAACAACATGAGGGTGAGTAATTAATGACATAAATTTCATTTTTGGGTCAATTCATCAATCACAAGAGCGATACTGCTGTAGAGTAAGAATATTGGAAACAATCAAACTGCTAGAAATGTATAGAATTTTTAAAGACGTGCCTGAGTGATTGAATGAGAATGTTTCCATTTGTTTGTCTCATTTCACAAAAGATACTTTTCTTAACTATGTTCAACATGCTGCTGGTTTTTCTAAATATCTTGTATTGAAAGCTATGACAATGCCAAGTATTTTGTCCTCAGAGATAATCGTTGTGGTTGCATTGTATCATTTAAATCTGACTCGGGCTCAAACACATACAGATCAGGCAATCTCAAGCACCAAAACACATGCCACACATGCTGTGGATATGGTGTGATGAAGTTTGCCAATCATAGCAATAACCGTTTACTCGCGTTTCTGAAAGAGGTCACGTGCCTTGAAATAAGTGAAAATGAGGAAGGAAAATGATCATTTTTACAAATATTCAAACTTTTATGTTGTAAAAAACTTTGCTAACTTTATAAACTAACCTCCAGAAACATAATATGAAGATCTGAAAGTGCATTTCATAGCCCCTTTAATTAAAGCCCCTTCAATTACAGTATGTAAAATTCACATATACAGATGCTAAAACTTCCTGTTAACCTAAAGTGTGCTGCTTAAACTTAAATACTGCTTTACTTCATACTAAATGGCATAAAGCCACAACTCACACGACACACATACAGAGTTACACTCATTATAAATTTCATCGTATCCTTTCCAGGCACTCTTTTCTCCAGCCTGCCACAGCTATAATTGCAAATGAAAGGCGCGAAAAAGCCATTAATTGCTAATGAATCATAAGTAATTAATTGTGTTTGTTGGTCTGCGCATTTATTTCGCTGAACTCCAGGCACTGTTGTAGCTGTTGTTTATGCAAGAAACAGATGAATTAAACATGGCAGGGAGAAACACATATTTGAATATGGAGTGTGTGATTTTCTGGCATAATTAGCAGCATTTTAGAGTACCAGTTTGCCATCAAAGATCATTAGAGCCCCTGAGGGCCGACGGGACTAAAGATGCTTTGTGTACGTGTCAGTGTCTGTGTATATATGTGTAGTAAGGGCACTCGCTGAGGGTTTTATAGCGCCATCTAAGAAAACTTTCAAGACATGGAATCTTTGCATCAACAAAATCTTATTTAAAGCATCAAAAGAGAATAAAAACCATCAGAAAGGTGGGAAATTTCTCTTTGTTACTTTATTTGAAACTAATAAAAAAAAAGGACGATTGGAAAATGTTCATACCGAGAGTTTCTATGGTAACCGCAGCCTCACTTGAGGAATGTCTCCAATCAGGACTTCGTTTGAAAGAGCTTATTGCAATTACACGTGTAAAGAAACAGACAAACCTGAATATATGTCACACAGCAAGAGATATTGATTGATATCAGAGTGTGTTAGAGGATGAGAGACGGGGTGTAAAAAAAAAAAAAAAAAAAAAAAAGACAGAAGTGAATGAGAAAAAAAAAACAGGCAGGAACGCTAGATAAGTATTATAAATGTGAAGATGGATAGTGAGAAAGAGAAATCAGTTCACCTGTCTCTCTCTTTCACACGCTCTCCATCTATCGAAGACAATTTGCTCTCATTTAATCGTTAGCCGTTCGTTATATTCCCAGTATTACACTTTTGCTCGCCTAATTGTCGGTGGCAGAAGCGCAGCTAATTAAAGTGTCTGTGCCATAGATTCCATGAAGGCTGTGGTGCACATTTAAGGAAAGTGTCTCCCCACTCGATGGCTTATTTAGCAGCCATTTGCACATGTTCAGCCAGTGTTTCCTCCTATATCGTGACCTAATGCAACATTAAATGGCTGCATATCTGAAATAATGTGTTAATTTATGGTGTGGGAGGGTGGTCAGAAAAGTCTAAGTAAAGGCAATTATATCAGGAAAAAGAGCAGAGGAACAGAGAGATCGAGATAAAATATATTCAGTGGCTAAGGCAAGAGGCAGCTATATATATATATATATATATATATATATATATATATATATATATATTTATACTGTTTTTGTAAATCACACGTGTTGCGACATGTTTTCATTGACAAGCAAGTTGTCTGGTCACAACCAGTGAGAAGATATTTAATATTTAATGTCCAGTTAAACTACTGTTCAAAATTCTGGGGTCAGTAAGATTTTTAATATTTTTGATGTTTTTGAAAAGAAATCTCTTATGCTATAAACAACAGTAAAACAGTAATATTGTGAAATATTATTACAATTTAAAATAAATAAAATAAAATAACTCTTTTCTATTTTAATATATTATAAAATGTAATTTATTCCTATGATGACAAAGCTGAATTTTCAGCATCATTACTCCAGTCTTCATTGTAACATAATCCTTCAGAAATCATTCTAATATGCTGATTTTGCACTGAAAGAAATTTCAAAAGAACAGTATTTTAAAACAACTTTTAAAATTTTTGAAAATGTGAATATTTTTGGTAACAATATTAAAGTATTTACTGTCACTTTTGACCAATTAAGTCTTTGCTGAATAAAACTATTCATTTCTTTGAAAAAAAAAATTGCACTGACCCCAAACTTTTGAATAGTAGTGTATATGGAGTGAAATTTTAGACTAATGAGATTTCACAATGGGCAGGACTATTTCACAGTGGGCGGGACTACACAGTGCAATACTGTAAAAATAGAACCCAAATGAACTTTTACTGCTTGATGCTTTAGGACAATGTGTTTGGTTAAGATATTGTGTGTTACATGTTCCAGTCTTGTGTTTGTTCTTGATCTTTTCTTTGTGTTCACAATTGCTTCTCACCAGCACAATTCTTGCAGACGACCACACACAGGTTGATGGAGGCCCATTCCGGCTCAGGGGCCTGACAATCGGCACACTTCCTGTTGGACTTGTTGAACCAAACCTTCTCCAGCACTTCGTAATTGCACAATGTTTCTACGATGGACTCCTGAACTGCCTCTGTCCATTCCTCTCGCTCACGCTCCGACTCCACTGTGAAACTGACACAAATGATTTAGAACTCTTACAAACACTTTATCAAACTGATTACACATTCATTATTAAAGTACATGATTTTTTTTAAAGGCAATCAGGGAAAACAAAAGAAAGGGGTTTTGTGTCAAGTGAATACAGTATATGGCTACGTTCACACTGCAGGCAAAAGTGGCCCTAATCAGTTTTTTTTTGCTCATATGTGACTCAGATCTGATTTTTTATAACAGCACAAAACATATGGAATCTGATCTTTTCCATTCTGATTTGGGCCACTTTCATATGTGATCCTAAATCAGATACAGGTCTGATGTTCTGCAATGCGACCTCAGTCTGAAGAGTCTTATCAGAATTCAGAATTCATGTCAGAAATCTAAATCTAGATTATGTCACAATTCTGCACTGATGGACATCACTCCAAACATTTTACATACCGGTAGTTCTTTGAATATGGAAGACACCAGCAAAGTAATCACTGGAGGGACGGTGAGCTGTTATACTCATAAGTATAATGGTGTCAGCCTTATACAAGTAAAACTTGAGGGAAACAAATAAACAAAATATTTATAATAGTTTGATTATTAAAAAAAACAAAGAAACCTAAAACTGGTCACAAATCCAAAGTTATACTTGTTAAAATTTCATCCTGACCTAAAACCCAACAATTTGAGTCCCAGTGGGCTCAGGTCAAGTAGCAGGCAAATAACAATGGCAAACACCTCTTTTTTAAATGTTCGTTACGGCATTATGATTGGCAGTGATGAGACAGTGCAGCCTAATTGTAAAAACCAGTAATAGCTCTGAATCTGCTTTCCATTTCCATTATGACCCCCTCTGCGCCCATTATTTTAAATGAGCACAGAGACCTTGATATGTCATTTCTGAGAAAAATTCCAATTATTTTGCCAACAACTAATACTAAATAGTCGGCCAGCCTCACATCGCTCAACGTTTAGAACGCAACTACAAACAGATCAATATCCTGTCCTGTCCACAAAAACAAAGATAGAACATAAAGAGGAAAAATCTTTAACAGTGCGCACCAGCCAAAGAAAGAGAGCGATAGCTTTTCATTGTTTGTTGTTGTTATTGTTGTGTCTTTTTTTTTAGCCAGGGAACTGCATCAGCCATAAAAGGATCATTAAAAAACAAACACGAAAACATCTAATCGATTAGGCCTCCGCAAATGGCTGCATTGTTGGAAACATCAGCTTGCGTGGGGTTACAGGTGAGCGATGCCTGTACTGTACAGCTGTTATAACAGAGCTGATGTTTATAAAGAAAAAAAAAAGAACAAGAAAGGAAGAAAAAACAGATCAATAATGAGCGTGCTTCAGATGGATAGTATCAGAGCGGCAGGACAGTCATAATGAGAGAATGGCTGCTTGAAAATAACAGCAGGCAACAAACTCAGAAAAAAAAAAAAAAAAAAGAGATACTAAAAAGGCTCAAAAAGGAGAAATCGACGGAGTTTTCTCTGCCTTTAATAAATCTCACACTGTCCACATGCAAGCACTCAATTTCATTATACACAGGCAAAAAAGTTTCAACGGTTTGACACTAATCTTTTTGCAAACTTCAACTGTTTAATCCATATTAACGCTTTAATGAATCAAAGCAAAAGTTTCACCTCTTGAACTAGATATTGGGAGGAGATATGTAAGAGAACTATAATAGTAATTAAAAGGTTTCAGTTTGCACACTGTGAGTTCAGCTAAAACAATTCAGGTACAGTTCCTGATCCAGTTGTGAGAAAAGTTTATGAATACTTTCTAAACACTATGAATACATTCTAGGTAGAGATGCACCGATACTAAATTTCTTAACCAATAGCGGAATGTTTAGAGTGATATCTGCCGATACCGATAACGATACTGATAGTTTGGGGATTCTGCCTTTTATACCTTCTTTTAAATGAATGATAATTTCATTATAATTCATAATTAATCATTATATTTTTAATTACTATATTTTGAAAGAAATGCAAATAAAAACTTTATTCTCTTCATTTCATCAACTTGTTTTAGATTAACTCGTATCAGTTATAAACAAACACATTACTCAAATTAATATTAACACATTAACTAAATTCTGAAGATTAAATGAATATTGACAGGATATATCGGCTGTTTTAAATTATCGGCCAATAGCCGACAGTGTGAAAATTTGCTTTTATCGGCCGATACCGATTATTGGCCGATATATCTCTAATTCCAGGATTATGGATTTCTGCAGGAATGACAAATGTTGTTTTCATAGTTATTTTTTTTTTAAGGTTGCAAACATATCTTTGCTTTGGGATATTAATAATAAGTTACAGACATTTCTTGCTTGAAAATGACGGTGATTTAAAAAGGAAATAAATATCCAAACAATAAATTAAAGTCGTCATGAAACGGAAATTGTGATCATTTCTTACCTATTGTGACATATGAGAGTGAAGCGGCTTCTTGAACAAGAAAAAAAATAAATAGCGTGGGACTTGATTTTTCCATCAAGAATTGAGTGGACCATTGGATCAGTGTGGTTTGCCAGCCCCCTTGTCCAGCGGCATTGGTTCCAGAAATATTTTTTCCATTCATTTCTCCCATAGGGATTTTAAAAAAGTATTTGATAAAGCATTATAAGCCATGAAACAAACCATCCAGCTATGAGGTGAATCATAACATTCTAAGTTTTGATTTGAAGGCAAAAAAGTATTTATGAATATCAGCCCTAACTCTTTTAGAAGATGGCCATGTTGAATGTTTTATTTTTTTATTTCTCAATATTTAGATCATCTGCTGTATTAGAATTCACATTGAAAGCAGAAAAGCAACTTTATAATATTATACACCCTCCAATATAGCTTAATTTTAGAATGAGACTTTTGGGGTGAATGCAGCATTTTGTTTTGTACAATCAACACATTTTATATTCATTCTATGTTGTTTGAGGAATCTCTAGCATGTTCTTGAACTCTTGGATTATCGGATACCCACTCTAAGGTAATGCAGAAATGGTGCAGAGTTTCGTCCAGGAGCAAACTGCCTGACTCTAGACTATAGGGACTCAAAACATCCTTTCAGAATTCTTCCCAGATTTATGTGCTTCAACAACTCTAGGTTTCTCTGAAATCTCATTTGATCCACCTATACTGCACTTCAACACAATCCAGTTGTGAAGAGCAGATCAACAAAAGTTTTTAAATGGCAGGATAGGTCAATCCCACACTTAAACTGCTGGTACAATATGACTATGCTTCAAACAATAGTGAGTTGCCTTGATGTTTAATGTCTACATAGGCAACTCTGTTAATGCTCATTCAAAAATAGCGCTCCTCTTCAAAATGTGCTCAAGAGACACAACTATTGCTCGTAGTTGATTCCAACATCACCTGACATTGCTATGCTAATGGTTCAATATAAAAAAGAAAAAATACAGAACATTGACATTCACAACATTGAAACAAAAGCCTATATACTGTATGATACCACACAATTTGTTTGTGTAATTTCTCTTGGAGGTAATTTTCCAAACAACCATTATGCAAATTATGAAAGCATATGAAATTTGAAAATGATTATGAAATCAGACACTGTATTTGAAATTTAGCGCATCTTTGAACTCACATTCTGAAGGCATATAATAAATTTATATTTACACTAAGAACACTTAATCCTCCAAGTCTAACCTTGAGTGAAACTTTGATGTTTTTTTAAGCATAAAGTGATATTAAGGAAGCCCAGGTAGAGGCTTAACTCTGTTTGAAGGTCATCTGAAATCTGTTTAAAGCAACACCTACTGGTCAATTTATGCTAATATTTTATTTTGATAAGAGATTTTCTTACTTTCTGGGCTTATGCTAATACAGTATATAATAATTTAGAAGTTTACCAGAAGGATTTGAAAGGTGTAGTGATCTCAAATCCTTTCCTCTCAATCTGTTTCACACACGCAGCCGTCAGGTCCACCGCAGTGATGGCCAGCCCTGCATTAAAATCCTGTGAAGAACCAGCATAATAAACATCAAAATAAAATCTTTATAAAACACTCAACTTTTCATATCCACATATACCATCAGTAACAAAAATTAAAAAAATGAACATAGTAGTGTAAATGAAGCAGATCAGTCACTGCCACATGAACAATCCAACATATTCACAGTCAGACATTCTGTGTGTCTGTTTAGAACATTGTAGCTGGAGTTAATCAAGTGAATAAGGGAAAAAAAAAATGCTAACTATAAAATGCAAGGAAACTTGTGTGAGAAGGGTCAAAGAGAGCACAGAACAGACACGGAGCTCACTGGAGGGTGAATACCTGCTGATCCATTGATGTCTGAACGAATGACAAAGTTTACAAGCAAGAAACGCAACAAACTTTCTTTACAGACTTTATCAATTACTTCAAGGACAATGGCAATATGAAAACCTCAAGGGAACAAGAAAAAAACGAGATGACAACAGTCAAAGGCTACTCTATCGACCCTCTCAAGACATTATTCATACAAGTATGAAGTGTAGGTAGCAATTTATTATTATTATTATTATTATTATTTCAATCAAGTTATTATTTAAGCCACTTCAAAACTTTTTTAAAGCAACTTATTTAATTTTGCATGATTAAAGGTCCATTCACACCAAGGACAATAACTATAATGATAAAGATATAGTTCTAAAAATCATTCTAATTATAAAATAAAATCCACACCATGACTACAATAATAATGGCACAGAGAAACAATATCACTGAAATCAATTTCAGAACAATTTTTTCCAGCTGAAGATTGGTAGAAACATTGACAGCCAATCAGAATCAATCCAAGGACTTGAGTATTTAAAGCTGCAGATGGCAAACCTGCAGCGTGCACTTAGAAAAAAACAGAGCTTTATTGTTATTGTTTGTTGGCGTGGATGCTAAAACAGTTATAGTTGTCCTTATAGTTACTGTTCTTGGTGTGAACGGGCCATAAGACATGTTATTCTAGTTTTCTTTGGGTCTTTGCAGGGGACCCCTCTAAGTGAACCAAGCCAAATAGCAAATAGCGACTGGACAGCTGTGTGGAAGAGACCAGCATTTGGCATTTTGATAATGACTTATTTTGTGTTTTATGTGTCATGAGAGCCAGTAGATGATGACAGAGTTTTCAATATAAAGCAAATGACCTGTAAAAGTTGAACTCGATTGAACTTACCAAATGTAGTCGTGAATATGTGATTTAAGACACACACTCTTTTACCCACAATAATCGTGCAAACTGATTATAAAAGAAATAATTTTTTTTTTGGAAGTTGCATTTAAGATCAGCTTGGCTAAAGAATCTGAGGGGGTTCAACAAGATGATTTTTTCAAAGTAAAGGCCCGTTCACACCAAAAATGATAACTATATTAGTGTTTCAAGCTATTTAAAGTTAAAAATGTTAAGATAAAGAAAAAAAAAGACTCTGAAAGTGATTACAACTCTGTGTCATCATTATAGTTGTGCTGTGGAAATTAGAATTAGAACAACTGATAAAATATTATAGTTATCATCCTTGGTGGCCATAAAGAGAGAGAGTCTGGTGTGAACAGGTTTGAATAAAGTTAGAGAGAGATAAACACTAATAAACAAAAGAGCTTATAACCGCAGAGGTCATGACCAGAGAATGACATCACAAATGCAGTCCCTATTGAACAGACAAATTACTTATAACACACTGCAAGGTCTTTCGTATGAGTATAGACAACATTTCAACTTTGTCTATGTTGAGTAGATTTTTTTTCCACTAATCTCACTGCAATAGGATTGCCTTTTCTGTCAAGGATACATGTGATGAGGTCTAAGAATTTGGCCAAAAGAAGGTATTAAAACTTTTCACAAATATTGAATGTGAATTGCATGTGGTGTTACAAGGGTTACATTGGGCCAGAAAACTTAGATTTACCACCTTAGATTCAAAAATGAAAAAATGATTGACAGTTTGTTGGTTAATCCATTATGTGCATATGTGCTCCAATTTTTGTTTGTTCCAGTACGCACATTCTAAATGTTGTATGGCCCTGGTTTAAAAGCAGCATAACAAAACGGAACAAAGAACAGGGGTCTTGAGATGTTATTCTCAAAGTTGAACTACTTTTAACCTGATATGGTGTATTAAAATTGCAGCATTGGTGTCGAGAGCTGAATAGCGAGCACTCAAATAGCAAAACTCAATGTAATGACCAAAGAAGTCCATCTGATGTAGGTCTCTATAGACAAAACAATAATAAAAAAAAAAAGTTCAGACGGAACACTGCCTGTGTGAACAGCTTCTTATTCTTTTATTTATTTATTATTTTTTTTAATATTATTTGCTCAGCTAGTAAAGACATCTCAGTGCTTAGAGCACAAATTATTTGATTGCAGATACGTGTGAAATCAGTTTTAACTTTGATCCACATATTCTCCATTCCCGTAAAATTACAAAATTAAAGGGTTATTTCGCCTAAAAATGAAATTTCTGTCATTAAGTACTCACCCTAATGGTGTCCCAAACCCGTAAGACCTTCGTCAACACAAACACAAATTAAGATATTTTTGATGAAATTCAAAAGTATCTGTTCCATACATAGGCAATAACAACACTGCACCTTTTGAAGTCCAGAAAGTTATTAAAGACATTGATAAAATAGTCAACAAGACTACAGTGGTTACAGTGGTGTGCACAAAAACAAAACAAAAAACAACGACTTTATTCAACAAATTTGTCTGTCCCCTGCCATATTGCTACGCTATTTTCGTTGCAGAACTTCAGTGTTTACGTCCAAACGGCAGCTCAGTATTGGCCGGATCTGGTCATGTGAGCAGCACGACGCATACGTATGATGCTGACGCAGGAGCCGGCCAATATGTTCAGATATAAACACTGAAGGTCTGCAACAGGGGACAGACCTTCAGTCATTATTTTTGTCTCGTTTTTGCACACAAAATGTATTCTCGTCGCTTCATAATTTTAAGGTTGAACCACTGTAGTCACGTTGACTATTTTATCGATGTCTTTAATACCTTTCTGGACCTTAAAAGATACAATGTCGTTACTGCCTGTGTGGATTAGATACCCTCGGATTTCACCAAAAATATCTTAATTTGTGTTACGAAGATGAACGAAGGTCTTACGGGTGTGGAGCGACATGAGGGTGAGTATGACAGAAATTTCATTTTTGGGTGAACTAACCCTTTAAATGCAAATGTGTCAGGGTTCTGTCACATTGGTCTGGTTTATTCTTAGTTTGGTGACAGAGCCCAGACACTCCCACTGTCTTGTCATTGTGTGCGTACAGTTTCGAGTTCGCTTGGGCCGTGCGCTTTCATTCACATGATACATGATACGTTTGTGCAGAGCGTGGTGTTCGGATCCAGTGTCGGTATTCACGCTCCATGTTTTGTCTCTTGTTGTGAGCGCACAGGTTGAGTGTTCATTCACTCGTCATCTTGCGTGTTTTGTATAGTGCCTGGTTGATGTTTTCATTGGCCAGAAGTTCTTGTGTTGTCTTGTTCTGTGTAGCACATAGCTTGAGTTTTCCATTGGCCACGTGCTTTCATGTCGTCATGTTTTGTGTGGACACGCATTCAATGAAAGCTCTCATTGGCTGCGTGCACGTGTCATGTTTTGTATTGTTTTTGTCATGTTTGGTGTGAGCACATGTTTGTTTCTATTTGCCATGTGCTCTCCTGTCTATTGTCTATTTGTCTTTTGTTATTTGATTAAAGGTTTATTTGCCCCACCTGCTGTACCTCATTAACCTCCTTAATTCCTCTCCTATTTATTCTCCTTATGTTTTCAGTCCTGTGCCAGTTTGTATTGAGTGTATCTATCGTGTCTTGTCTTGCTTTGCCCATTGTTCTATGGGGTAGTTTTTATTTTGTTTTATTTTATTAATAACAAAAAGTCCCTTGTTCCCTGCATCTGAGTCCTCGCCTCATTCCTCCCTGAAACCAACAAAACAACAAAATGGATGCATCTCTAATAAACATACAATGCAAACCTTCTAAAAACAAGCAAAACAGAAAAATGAACCCCCTAACCTAACATACTGTTCAACAAAACATATTTTTAGACCAACATGTCCTACAGTCTCATTGGGAGCTCAGACCCCTTAAGGCTGATTTTCTAATTGTCCTTTTATACTTTAGCCATCAAAGACCCCGCAAAGTGCCATTCCAACACCAATGTATTTGGTCTTTTTGTGTTCTTTGTTTTGGAGCAAATAGTTTAAGTAAAGAAATCAAAAATCGATGTAGCGCTAAACTGTAGTGGCATCACGTGATTTGGGCTTGCCTGTTAGGTTGACTTTCATTACCTTGGGGAAACATCACGGCCTGACCTCAGATGAGAGAAGGGCAACACACTTCATCCTCTCCAAGATGGGAAGGGGGGGAAAACCAGCGTCCTGGGCAGCTCGTTCATCTTGTTAAATTAAATACTCCACTTCACTGAACATGAACCGAGCTACCCACCACCGCACCCTTTTCCTCTCCCTCTCAGTCTCCTTCTCTCCATCTTGATGCTCCTTTGTGTTTTCTTCATCCCTCAACAGTCACTGCTGTCTTCACCTCCCTCTGTTTTCCCTCCGTTCTTGTCTCTCTGCCCAGTTCCTCCTCCATTCCCTCTTTCCCTCACTCCTTTCCTTTTGCCCTATGCCATTTTTTCCTCCACTCCCTCCCATTTCTCTCACCACTTGTCGGAGTGATTGCCACAGAGGGAATTTAATGCAAAAACAATACAATCAATTTCCATTTTCACTGCTCTCTTTCTCCTTCTCCCTCCCGCATGCTAAATCAGCTGACGAAAAACAATTTCCTTGCAGAATGAAGACAAAGATGTTTGCTCGTGCTAATAAGGAAAATAATGAAAGACAAACAGAGATGATAAAGTGTGTGTGCCGCCTATTCACTCAGAATAACCTTCTCAACTTAATCTCATTTAAAATTGAGACCAATCGGGTATAGATCGCATACATATGCATGCGAGGTGTTATGGCTTGTGTGTGCATTGTAATAACTACACTCTCAGCATATGGGCTCATTCACATAGGAAGGAGCACAAAACACACGTCCTACACCTCTAAACGTGTGAAAGTTTCAGTTCTTTCACTACAATGAATGGGGCAATCAGAAAAAAGACAATTAGGGAATAAGAAAAAAGTAGTATTCAACAGAGGAATAAATAATAATAGAGTAATGATGGATGGATGGATGGATGGATGGATGGATGGATGGATGGATGGATGGATGGATGGATGGATGGATGGATGGATGGATGGATGGATGGATGGATGGATGGATGGATGGATGGATGGATGGATGGATGGATGGATGGATGGATGGATGGATGGATGGATGGATGGATGGATGACATAAGCCCCTTTCACACAGAGATTCCAGAAAATACCCTGATAATGTGTTCTGGGATTTGTCCCGGAATCGTTTGATTTTGGTTCATTCACACTGCCAGTGATTTTCTGGAATCTGTGCGTGCATTCACACGTATCCTTTAAAGATCCTGTAAAGATATGTGACGTGTAATGTCTCAAGTTTGTAATGTCTCACAGGGTCTTAAGTTTGCTTATGATTTCTCTCTCGAGAAACCACACTTTTTCTTCTGATTCGATCATAAACTAGCACATCACGTTCCATAAACTGGTGAATGATCTCAGCTTCAGCGTCATCACTACGACACACACCTTATGGCATTGATTACCGCCGTTGTTCACACAGGGCGTGGTCCGGGACTGATCCTGGCAATGTTACTAGGTCCCCATCCCGGGATCAATCCAGAATCAATCCTTTGACGCGTTTTGTGTTCACACAGAAGGCGCTCTGGCAATTTTAGGGCAATTTTCTGGGATCAACGTGCTGTGTGAAAGGGGCTATACAGACTGGTTGAAGAAATGGCTTAGCACAATGGAGTTTAAAGGTAGACCAACCAACAGACAAACACACAGATAGACAGATAGGATAGATACCTGTAGGTAGACAGATAGCCTAAAATCAATAATTAGCTTGGTTAACGCTAAGTGACCCACAGGTTTGGAGACCTTGCACATGGTTGTTAAACTGTGGCACTCATTTTGAACCCATGCGGGTGGCAGCAGTATGAATCCAGATCAAGATTTAACAAAGCCCAAAAAAATTTAAAAAAATAATAAGATATATAGATCTACCTGGTCTGTTTTACAGATTCTGAAGCTGGTTCCCATGAGGCTGAGGTAGACTCTTCCTTTGAGGCCACGCAGCTCGACATAGCCACTCTTGTTTGTGTTATTTTTGCGAGGCTGATGGGAAATAGAGGACTGGGAGCTCACTGCAGTCTGGAGAACCTCTAGCCAATCCTGACGTTCTCCTTAGAGGGAAGACAGAAGATGGAGGAAGGTAAGAAGTGGTGTGCGTGCCTGTGGAGGAACGCTGCATTCCGTTTGATGTATGTTAGTGAATGCGCAGGTATGCATGCCTATGTGTGGAGACACCACGCCATGGGAATAAAAGGGAAGGAAAAAGTGTCTAATATTATTGTTATACTTTATAAACTTTTAAATCTGCAAACAAAGCAGGTATGCAAAAGCCCCTGTGTCTCATTGTATTGTGTCTGCCTCTGTGTTTGTGTGTGTGCGTGTGAGATGGGAAGGAAGCCTGAGAGGGTTCTCTTGTGCTGTGTTTAAATAGGGCTACAGGGGCTTGCACAAATTCGTTGCAAGCACACACACTAGCCAAAAAACATTAACAGCTGGATACTCTTATCCTCTGCAGGTCTACAGCACCTGCCACATCCAGAGAGAGAAGGGGTGGGGGTGGGGAGAGAGAGAGAGAGAGAGAGCAGGATCTCATTTCAATAAAGATGAGTGTTTCTGCATACAATGTCTTTTGGATGAGACTCAAAATGTGCTTGTAGTCAGCAAAAGAGTTTTAGGCACAATGTAAGTGTTGGAGCGTCAGATATATAACAATATTTGGCTTTTTTCTTAACTTAGGTTCAGTTCTATTTTATGTCTAACAATTTCCAATTCCTCTTCTACTGACTCAGCTTTGGTCCCCTCTGTGTTATTACAAGGGCTGTCAATTGATTACATTTTTAATTGTGATTAATGTCAAAATTATTTGTTAATTGATTGTGGGGGTTTTTTAAGGATAGAAAACAAATGTTCGATTCAGTAATGACACTTGTATGTGCATATCTGCATATCTATAAACTAAAGCCACCTGAGAGAGGTAGATATTGGCAATATTGCTCTTTTCTTGCCTCACTCACACATCTCATTCTGTATTCCTCACACCGCACAGGAAAAGAAAAAGACTGAAATACAAAGCTGCAATAATGAAAAAAAAATATAACAACAACTTTTCCCACACTTTATGGAGTTTTACTCATAGGTGATAATTAAATAACACCAAAGAGTGTAAATAACTTTACTTTTGTTAAACATTCCACCTGGGTTTGATTTATGAATATGATTTAATCCATTACAAACATTTTCTCCATTTATTGATAAATGTCAGACAGAAGGCTGTGTGTGTATCGAGGTCAGTTTGGCTGGTTAGCATGGTCCCAACATGGGGTCAATAAGAAGTTAAAGGGATAGTTCACCCAAAAATGAAAATTTGATGTTTATCTGCTTACCCCCAGTGCATCCAAGATGTAGGTGACTTTGTTTCTTCAGTAGAACACAAATGATGATTTTTAACTCCAACCGTTGCCGTCTGTCAGTCAAATAATGCGAGGGGATGGGAACTTCTACTATAAGAGTAAATAAAACTTGCAAAGACAAGTCCAAATTAAACCCTGCGGCTCGTGACGACACATTGATGAATCCAACTGCATTCAGCAATCACTTAGTGAGGTCTGATCGCGCTCTGACAGCGGCAGTGATGTCTCGCACTCATTGAAGTATATGCGCAAGACATCACTGCCGCTGTCAGAGCGCGATCAGACCTCACTAAGTGATTGCTGAATGCAGTTGGACATAGTGGTGTATTAGAGTTAAAAATTGATATAAATACTGTTCGGTTTCTCGCACAAACCGATCGTTTCGTGTCTTAGGACATCAATGTGTCATCACGAGCCGCAGGGTTTAATTTGGACTTGTCTATGCAAGTTTTATTTACTCTTATAGTAGAAGTTCCCATCCACTAGCATTATATGACTGACAGACTGCAACGGTTGGAGTTAAAAATCATCATTTGTGTTCTACTGAAGAAACAAAGTCACCTACATCTTGGATGCGCTGGGGGTAAGCAGATAAACATCAAAATTTCATTTTTAGGTGAACTATCCCTTTAATACTTTTAATGCATTAAATTGATTAAAAGTCACAGTAAAGACATTTATAATGTTACAAAAGATTTCCATCTCAAATAAACGCTGTGATGTAAAAAATGCATCGCGATTTCTGAAAAAATATTAAGCAGCACAACTGATTTCTACATTGATTCCATGAATAAATTACATTTTAAAATATATTAAAAAAGAAAAGTCATTTTAAATTCCATTCTGTGCTGATCCGGCCCAGTCGAAACAGGTATGGTTTCATTTTCCACTGTGGGGATGATAACGAAGCTATTTGGAATGTAATACAAATGCATCAGGCGTTGCCTTGATAAAGCAAGATGGGATGACATGTAAATAGCGACATGTAAATAGCGACATTTACAGATGGGATGACATGTAAATAGCGACATTATGAAGGATGATCAGATATTACTTTTAATTTTCTTATTAACTTTTGTTTATTTGCTCAAATAGCTTGCTTGGTCAGCTAAAGATAAACTGGTAGCCAGGAATCAGACAAATGACCAATCCGTGGCAAGTTAGCCAACTGTGCTGAAAATTCCGGGCTGAGAACGTTTTACAATCGTGTGGTGCCGAAACAAGCTCAAAACCATTCCTTACCGTTCTTAGAACAGTTCGGCCCAACGGTGGAAAAGCGGCTTTGGTTTCAGATAACTGGATCAAAAAAACTTGACAGGAGAACTGAACACCCGTGAGTCGCCATTAGCAAAGATTGCAGATTATATACACTTTCTTGAAAAACATGAACTGAGTTAGTAGCCCTAGTTATCACTGAAATTGACCATGGATTCAACACACCCTCACAGCCAGTTACAAACTGCACTTTGTGGTTACCTATAAAGTCTGAAACCTCGAAAATTGGTGGCTGGTGAAAGATTCCCTTTTCCTTTCTGCATGAAAACATTGTTATTCACAAAATATTACACTCTCTCTCAGAAAGAGGAGACCTGCACAGCTGAAGACTGTGAAAGCTGAAAAAGTGTACACAGTCATGAATGTTTGCTCACTCATGCACACTCACACACACACACTTGTGCATCTAAATGATTCCCAGTGTGCTCGATCTCTAACACTAATTCTCATTCTTATCTTTTGTGCTCATCCCATGACCACCCACTTCCAGCTCTTTCATTCACTCACTCATTCTCTCTCTCCTCCTCTCTTGTGTTTATCTTAAGATTGATGACTCTTTCAGACTGCTATAAAGCTGTTTAAAGATGCATGAGCAGATCGGACCAGTGCTCGCTCTCTCTCTCTCTCTCTCTCTCTCTCTGAATTCTTCTTATGATGGAAAGTACAGTTAAATGCATGCCTAAACTGACTTCCCTCAGAGTAATTCACTTTCAGTGGGTCAGAGGTCATTACACAAGAGCTGGGGAGAATGGAGGTACTGATGAGGCCATTATTTGCTGAAATTCTAGGACACTATGGCACACAGCAGTGCTATTAGCCAAAGATTTACCACAGTAATTGTGGTGAGGAAAGCAAAAGGCCATGTCAATAACATGGTAATTGATTGGCTCATGGCGAACCCCTCACACTTGCACTGTTTTTTACTGCAAGGTATCTGAAAAAAGCAAAAAAGTCTCACCAGTCTGAATGGCCTTGAAAAAGTCTAGTTACTCCGTTTACAAATCTTCCCAGTCTGTAAGGAACGCTCTATTTAATTCTGTTCTCAATGAAGCCCCTTCTTCCAAAAAGCGCAATGTGCTCTGATTGGTTGGATGGACCAGTGTGTTGTGATTGGTCAATCACTTCAAGCTTGTTTTTGAAATGTCACACCCATTACCATAATCGCGTTTCAACACAAGACTAATAAACCCCCACCTTTTTTACGCTCCCTTAAGAAAAGTCAAGATTACAATTGAGGCATTTCAGGGAGTTCAGAAACAGTGCTAACTGATATAGAGTACCTTGGAGTGGACGTCGTGCTTTGAACACACACTAGAACTAAAACTAACTTTCAAAGCCACTAAAGGCTCACACAGTTTTAAACTGATCCTGAATAATTACAGTTAAACTACCAATCTACTCTTTGAACACAAGTCTCTCTATTAAAACCATAATCGAGCCTTTTCACAGTTTTTGGATCAGGCTTCATTGCAGCTTAGTAATGAATATTAAGAAAAATATCACATAAAACATGCAGGCAACAATGGCGTGGCAACAACCAATGCATGCACCAACAGGGTGTTTACTGTACATTTTAAATCTTAAGCTATCATCATCATCATTGTCCCGTTTCAGCTTCTCCTTGAGTTTGGTTTCTCTCTCTCTCTCTTTCTCTCTCTCTCTGATTCTGTGTGCTGTGGAAGATCTACTCATCTTATCTTATAGCATAGATGGTAAGATGATAAAAAAATATGAGAGAAAGATGATAAAAGATGAAGAGTGGGAGTGAATTGGTATGAAAAGGATTAGTGAAGGGGGGGTCGAAATGTGAGATAGACAGAATAGCAAAGAGGCTCACCTTCTTTCTCTGCCCGAAACACAAAGGTTCTTACAGAGGTGACCACCTCAAACTTATTTTCACCCAGAGCACGAACTTGTTTAACTGCTGAAATAGGTATCAGGCCTTTCGAGTACATCTCCTGCAAGGAATGAGGGAGACAGAAAAATAATTCATAGCACAAAATGCATATGGACAGAAAAACTACAAAACGACGACATTTTTGTCTCTCAAAATCTTAAAAACCTCACACACCTCATGAATTTGGTTGGTGCATACATACACAGTATTTCCTTACTTCACTTTTTGTTATTTTATAATTGATGATTACTAATATTCTAAAATGCAATGCAAATTAATAATAATAATGAATGAGTAGATGCATTAACACTTTTGACTGGTAGTGTACAAACTGCAACATCAATTTCATACATTGTTTCCAACAGAGAGCTTAATCCAACCATAATACATCTGCTTTCTATAAAAAAGAAAAAGAAAAAAGAAAAGAGGGATTGAGTCAAGCACACACTCACACACTCAAGCAGGCCTGATTCCTAATACCAGTCCCCAGCTAACGGGCTTGGCACTCCAGTATTTATAGTCTGATGTTTTGTGGGGAGCGATGAGGGGAAACAGAGCTAGTTGTTTAGAGAAAGGAGTGTTTGGTCTGTGTGCTTCAAACCAACATAAGCCTCCAAAGCAGCAGTAGAGCTCTGTGAGACCTCCTTTAGTCTAAAGAACTCATACACAGCACTCCAGCCGCTCTGAAACAGCAGACTGTGATGGATAGGAAAGGGCAAATTCTGTGGAGAACTGAAAATGAAGATAGAGAATGAGAGGGAGACAAGAGCTCTGTTTCAAAACCAAGTGAGCTGCCTACGCAGGTAACATTTTAGGCAAAATAGATAAGTCTGTTCTAAAAGGTGGACGTCTTCATTGAGCGACCATGCTTTGGCCGAATACTAAGTGTTGTGTTGCATACATCTTTTTGTGAAGAAGGAAATCCCAGAATGCACTGTGATGAGCTCAGTGAAAAAATAATTGCAAAGTACGCTGCTAATATTCAAATGTCTGGGGTTGGTAAAAAAAAATGTTTTAATACTTTTGAAAGAAGTCTCTTATGCTCACCAACGCTGCATTTATTGAATAAAAATACTATTGTAAAATTATTTTAAATAACTTAATTTATTTTAAAATGTAATTTATTTCTGTGATGCAAAGCTGAATTTTATGCATCATTACTGCAGTCTTCAGTGTCACATGATCCTTCAGAAATCATTCTAATATTTTGATTTGCTGCTCAAGAAACATTTCTTATTGTTATCAATGTTGAAAACAGTCATGTTTTTTAATATTTATGTGGAAATTATTATACATTTCAGAATTCGTTGATGAATGGAAAGTTTAAAAGAACAGCAATTATTTAAAATAGAATTTTTTTGTAAGATTTCAAAATGTCTTTAGTCACTTTTGATCAAATTAATGCATTCTTGATGAATAAAAGTATTCATTTCTTTAAAAAATAAAAAAAAAATAATAATCATACTGACCCCAAACTTTTGAACAGTACTGTATACAATATAAAATAATAGTATAAAATAAATTATTCATTAAATACTGAAAAGTATAAAAAAATATTTTTAAGTGTAATTAATTAAAAAATAATGATCAAAATAATTTTACCAGAATTTTTATGTATATTTATGATTGAGTATAATGTTGTTCTCCTTTACTGAAATCAGTTTAGTCGAGTATTATGGAGTGCTATTTGTATAACGCACAAGTTGCTGCCTGTGTAGATTGTTCCAAAACATTTGCAGACTCACTTTATATTAAGTGGCCTTAACTACTATGTACTTACATTTAAATTAATCATTTGATACAATGCACTTATTGTGTACATACATGTTTTTACATTGTACTTGTTATATTTTAAAAATACTGTCTGTACATCTGTATACATCTGTAATTAATTTCTGTAACTACATTGATAATTACACTGTTGACCCATCCCTTACACCTTACCCCTACCCTTAAACCTACCCATATCACCAAAGCTTTCACTAACCTTACCCGTATCCACCTCAATAGCAGCAAAAGTGTTTTGCAATTCAATATGAACCCAATAAGTACATTGTACTTATTTTTGATGCAAGTACATAGTTGTTAAGGCCACTTACAGTTTTTCTCAGTCGCTTTGGTGCATTTCTCACATCAATATTCACATTTGCACAACAGTTAATGCAGTTCTCAAAACAATTAGTACAAACTGCAAAACCTAGTTGATAACCTGCAAAAGCGTATCACTTGCTCAAAATGGATAGGTCATTCCTCAAAAGCAAGTATTCGTGTCAATGAAAGTGTCAATGTCATCAAGATGAAAAGTCCTGACACCATTGTTTATGAACAAGATAGTCAAATGGCTTTGTCATGTTTTCATTATGACAGTTTACTCTGTCAATGTCTTCCAATGCAAAAAAGTCAGATCTTGGTGACACTACCTGAAAATGCTCAAGACAGCACTATATACTATTTGCACAGCCATTTGAAAAATACAGTAAAGTTACACATTACTGTATTGAATATGTATGTTTCACATTTTTACTGCATATGCTCTTTGCAATTCTAATTTGTTCACAGCATTGTGCAAAAGAAAAATGACACCCTTATTTGCAACAAACATAAACTCCCTTTGGGTAGAGCTGTTTATAACTGTAAACAATATTGCAGTACATATGTCAAATCTTTACTGTAACACTACTGTACACTACAATACACTAAATGTGTGATGCAGTAAAGCTGTACGTCTAAATGTAAAATGTACAGTGACAAGTTCTTGTCCCACTGCAAGCTTCATGTATGACACAATGACAGTAGTGCAGTGCAGATTGTTTAGTGCTGAATTACTGTCCATTTATACACACCTGTTCTCCCAACGAAATGTTTTGAATAATTGAATTTACAGTGGTTCTCCCAACATTTGGCTGCACAGTTCGACCAGCCTCAGCCATTGTGAGGCCGTGATTGACAACATGATCCACAATCGTAGCCCTGATTTCATCAGGGATCTGCCTATGTACTTGGCCTCTTCTTCCTCGTCCCCTGTTTTGTCCCCTTCTCCTTCTTCCCCGCACCCTTACCCCTCTTCCACGAAGCTGACCTTCCATTTCTGTGTCACAGTATTGTAGAAATGGCACACCTGCTTGGTTCGTATATGCTTGTAAAGTGGGGGTTTATGGGATTCACCTCTGACAGTGATTGTAGAGAAGTGGCTTATCATTGGTTGCAACTAATGCTTCACACACCCCTTCTCATCAGTGAAAGTTGAGATTCACTTGAGAGAAATTGTTCAATTTAGGAGACATTTTCAGGAAAAAAAGATTTTAAAAAATGTGTAAAATTTGCTTGCCAGATTTTGACAACTAGTTCAACATTTTTGTATGTAATGACTCAAGCAATGAAATGAGGACTATTAGTTTTATATGGAATGACTATTCAGCATTCACAAGTATTGTGAATTTTGACTGACATGACATAAGAAAATGATAATGTTATAAAACAGCAGAGAGTTGTATGAAAGCAATTGATGCATGTCCAAAAGCATTTGCAATTTGTTCGAAGGAATGAGAAACTGCTACTATGATGTGCACAAATGACTAAATGTTGTGGAGGTTGAACTAACTGTTGTGCAAATGTAAATAGTGATGTGAGAAATGCACCAAAGTGACTGAGAAAAACTGTAATATAAAGTGGGACCACATTTGCTTATGAAGGTTCCATTTGAGTAAGGATGCCATTAGAAGAGAGCAGCCTATGTAGACAGTAGGAAGTGATGTAGTTCACTGGGTTTAGGTTCATAACTAGAGTGAGAAAAGGGCAGAGTGAGACAGGGGAAAAAAATGAAAGAAAGATTCATTTGTCCATTTCGGTTGGCTGTTAATTATTATGATGACCTTGCACTATTTCTAGAACTCGTCCATCCAGAAATAGAAAAGAAGATTTAGTGAGGGACCCCCTCCGCAGCTAATGCAAATGGAAGAGGTAATGCCAAAGATAGACAGGAAGAGAGCGAATGAGGGAGAGAAAGTGAGAAAGCAGAGAGAATGAGAAAGAAAGAGGGATATGATAGCTTGGGGAATGCTTGATAGAGAGAGAATGAGTGAAGAACCAAAGGGATCAAGGAAGCGAAGCTCACAAAGCGGAGGGAAGCGTGAGTTTGCGAGCGAGAAAAAGAGAGAAAGCGGGGTCAGAGAGAGCGCCATCTTCTCAAATTAAGGCAGCATGTTAACAACGATGGCTGCAGCTAACCCTAATTATGGTAGGGGGCAGCCATCACCTCTCTCCGGGATTTCACTCCTCGCTCGCTCTTTCTCTCCAATTTTGCCTCCTTCCCTCCTCAGCCGCATTATGGCCGCAAACTCACTGGCATTTTAATGAGACTTCCTCTGTCTTAAATCTGGACAGCAGCAGAAGAGAGTAAAGGGGGATAAAAGTGAAGAGGTGTGCATGTTTATAGGAAGCTAAGTGGCAGTAATGAGGCGCTCTCTAAGCTGGCGTTAATTATTCATTATAATTACAATTTTCAGGGTCGGAATGATGAAGGGGGCTAAAAGAGTACATGTGCAAACGCAAGCGCATCCATTAAGAGTTTTTGAGACGGTTTAAGTAGGTGTGTGCTTATACAAACATACATATAACTAAGGCGTATGGTGCACAAAAAGTTTATAGCAGGATGTACTCGTATGGTTTGTGCACAACTGTGATGACATTTCATGCTCACAGCAGGTTGTTCTATACATGCACTTTGATGATCAAAAACACATACATCTGAATCTGCAATAGAGTTGAAGAGAGTGACTGATGAAGTCTGCATTTGATCAGAGACTCAGAGAGTGCTATAATGCCATTAGCTTTTGTTTTCACCAGTGCTGACTTAGTTCTGCAATGGAGCCATGGGGACACCATCTGGCAGAGGGACGCTAATGCAAGTGAGTAAAGTGTGAAAGCTGACTTGAATATATTGTGTGGGGTAAAAACCAATTTGATGCATTTGCATTTTTTTTTCTCGCATTGTCCAACACTAGCCAAAAGCACACAACTGAATATAGTATTCTAAAAGATCTGCTGCCATACACTATCTGCCAAAAATTTGGAACAATTAAGATTTTTTCATGTTTTGGAAAAAAAGTCTCTTATGCACACGATAGCTACATTTATATGACCAAAAAGACAGTATAAAGAGCAATATATGTTAATACATGTTAATATGATGATATAATGTGATGACAAAGCTGAATTTTCAGCATTATTACTCCAGTTTTCAGTGTCACATGATCCTTTAGAAATCATTCTAATATGCTGATTTGATGCTCAAATATTATCAATTATTAGAGGTGCTCAGTTATTAATAATGGTTCTTAATATTATCAATGTGGAAAACAGTTTTTGCTGTTTTTGTGGAATGCATTTTTTCAGGATTCTTTGATGATAGAAACTTGAAAAGAACAGCATTTATTTGAAATAGAAATCGTCTGTAATTTTACAAATGTATTTACTGTCACTTTTGATCAATTTTAACATTTTTAAGGAGTAAATCA
Source organism: Megalobrama amblycephala (assembly GCF_018812025.1). Classification (NCBI taxonomy): domain Eukaryota; kingdom Metazoa; phylum Chordata; class Actinopteri; order Cypriniformes; family Xenocyprididae; genus Megalobrama; species Megalobrama amblycephala. Next base: position 44,127,082 of record NC_063046.1, on the reverse strand, counting down.
GCATTTATATGTGACACTAAAGACTGGAGTAATGGCTCCTGAAAATTCTGCTTTGCCATCACAGGAATAAAAAATTACATTTTAAATAAAATTTATTAAAAAAAAAAAAAAACAGTTATTTTAAATTTACAACATTGCTGTTTTACTGTGTATTTGATCAAATAAATGCAGCCTTGGTGAGCATAAGAGACTTCTTTTAAAAAGGTAAAAAAAAAAAAAAAACTTTTGACAGTAGTGTATAAGTTGCAGGTCATGGGAAGCTCACTTTTGCCCTAAGCTGGATGACTACAACCATCAAAACCAGAGGGGTGGTGAGAAAGCTTTCCACAGACACTCCCAGAGGACTTTTGAGCTTTTCTGGATTTTCTACACTGTTGTACTTCAGATACGAGTTAACTGATCCCAACCCAAACATCTCCACACACCCTGCCTACCGACAGGTGACATTCTAAACCTCTCTCACTCACACATAAATGCTAAAACTCTGTGAAAATGTTACTTGGATCCCCTGACATCGCAGACCTGGTCGCAAGGTTGATGAAACATCAGGTAAGTTTGGCGGGAGACCATGTCGCTCCGTCCCCGAGGGTCCTGCAGAAAACCAGTGGGAGTGCGGTGCTTGCCTCTCTCCCACGCTTAAGGAGGTCTCTGATTGATGACATCATTATGTGATGTCAAGAAGTGAGCAGTGATTGAGATTAACCATTTCACTCAGAGAGGAGAGACTAAGGAGAGATCATGTCCGCTGAGGACAATCAGTTGGAGGACAATTTCTTTGAAACTCTCCTTAATTTTCTTGATTAGTGATGCTTTTCTGTCAAATTTTGCTCTAATATATAGAAGGAAGCAAGTATGCAACCATCCAGCAACCAAACATAAACACACTAAAAACTGCTTAGAGGAGCAACTTATCCATGCCCTGGAAATCACTCACAACACCATAGCATAGCCTCATGGCTGCAGGTTTTGTTTTGCCACCACTCACATGAAACGTCTAGTTGAAGGATTGGCTCACCTAAAAATGAAAATCCTGTCATTTATTACTCACCCTCATGTCATTCCACACCCGTAAGACCTTCATTCATCTTTGGAACACAAATTAAGATATTTTTGAGGAAATCCAATAGCTTGGTGAGGCCTGCATTGACATCAAGTTAATTTACACTTTCAAATGCCCAGAAAGCTACTAAAAACATATTTAAAACAGTTCATTTGACTAAAGTGGTTCAACCTTAATGTTCTGAAGTGACGAAAGTACTTTTTGTGCACAAAAAAAAAAAGAAAGAAAGAAAGAAATAACTTTATTCAACAATATCTAATGAAGCTCACATGAACCATTGGAATTTCTAAACGTTTCGAAACACTTATGACGTAATGAAGCCTCGTTTACTGAAATCATGTGACTTTGGCAATTTGATACACACTCCAAACCACTGATTCGAAACAAAAGATTCGTAAAGCTTCGAAGCTTCATGAAGCAGTGTTTTGAAATCACCCATCACTAGATAGATATTGTTAAATAAAGTTGTTATTTTGTTTCTTTGGCATCACTTCATAACATTAAAGGATTAGTTCACTTTCAAATTAAAATTTCCTGATAATTTACTCACCCCCATGTCATCCAAGATGTTCATGTCTTTCTTTCTTCAGTCGAAAATAAATTAAGGTTTTTGACGAAAACATTCCAGGATTTTTCTCCATATAGTGGACTTCAATGGCCTCCAAACGGTTGAGGGTCAAAATTACAGGTTCACTGCAGCTTCAAAGCGTTCTACACGATCCCAGACGAGGAATAAGGGTCTTATCTAGAGAAACCATCACTCATTTTCTAAAAAAAAAATTAAAATGTATACCTTTTACTGCTCATCTTAAACAAGCTCTCTTCTTCTTCTCAATTTGAATTCCAGCAATGTAAGTGTATTACTGCCCTCCACAGGTAAAAGTTTGAACTAAACTGTCATATTCAATATGCTATATATGTATATAACAATTAGTTCAAACTTTGACCTGTGGAGGGCAGTAATACACTTAGCAGTGTCTACACTGCCGGAATTTTAATAGAGAAGAAGAAGAAGAGAGCTAGTTCAAGATGAGTTAAGGTTAAAACGTATACATTAAAAAAAAAAAAAATTAGAAAATGAGTGATGGTTTCTCTAGATAAGACCCTTATTCCTCGTCTGGTATCGTTTAAAGTCCTTTGAAGCTGCAGTGAACCTGTAATTTTGACCCTCAACCGTTTGGGCTCCATTGAAGTCCACTATATGGAGAAAAATCCTGCAATGTTTTCATCAAAAACCTTAATTTCTTTTCGACTGAAGAAAGAAGGACATGGACATCTTGGATGACATGGGGGTGAGTAAATTTTCAGAAAATTTTAATTTGAAAGTTAACTAATCCTTTAAGGTTGAACCACTTTAGTCAAATGAACTGTTTTAAATACATCTTTAGTAGCTTTCTGGCCATCTGAAAGTGTTAATTAGCTTGCTGTCAATGCAGGCTTCACTGAGCCATCAGATTTTATCAAAAATATCTTAATTTGTGTTCTGAAGATGAACAAAGGTCTTACGGGTGTGGAACAGCATGAGGGTAAGTAATAAATGACAGAATTTTTCAGTTTTGGGTGAACTAACCCTTTAATGAAAGATTTTATAAAGATCTTTTGTAAATTTCCTTCCATAAATATATCAAAAATGTATTTTTGTAAGTAATATGCATTGCTAAGGACTTCATTTGGACAACTTTAAAGGCGATTTTCTCAATATTTAGAATTTTTTACACCCTCAGATTCCAGATTTTCTAATAGTTGTATCTCAGTATTTCAAATATTGTCCTATCCTAAAAAAAAAAACATACATCAATTGAAAGCTTATTTATTCAGCTTTCAGATGATGTATAAATCTCAATTTCAAAAAATTGCCCCTTAAGACTGGTTTTGTGGCCTTATGTGCAATTTATATGTTTGCATATAATTTGTGGGATGTGCTGGACCAACAACTTCAATCCACGGCAGCTCCAACTCGCAACCTACAGGACATGAAGGATCTGCTGCTAACGTCTTGATGGCAGATACCACAGGACACCTTCAGGGGTCTCGTAGAGTCCATGTCTTTGCGGGTCAGTGCTGATTTGGCAGTACGCGGAGGACCAACAGGTGGTCATAATGTTTTGGCTCATCGGTGTATATCCTATAACGTGTGTGTGGGGCTGATGGTCCTCTTTTGATTAGGCTTAAAGGACTAAAAGAAATACAAGAGCACAATACTCGCCCCCTCCTCCATTTCTATTAGAGCATCCTCTACCCCCACTGTTTCACACTGATAATATCACTCCATTCCTGCATCCAGTGCCGTTTCTGTCCTACTGCGATAATACTACCTATATCTGCAAAAAGAGTGACAGTCGACAGCTATGGAAGATCATTTCAGTTTTATACCACTGTAAGTGGAAATTAAGAGAGGGATTTGCAGCAGTATGGACATTCTGAGATACTTCAAACTGATTGTACATACGGAGTTTAAAACTGACAGCAGGCTTCTAGGCTTGTCTCAGCTCTCCCCACTCAAACTGAAACTAGAATATGACATGGCAGTGCCCTGTTGTGTGTGACAATTAGGGTGCGTCACCTTATCGCTGTTGTAGTAAGTGAGATTTCCTCCTTCAAGCTTCACCCATCTTCTCTGAAAGACGCGATTCCTACAAGTATAAAATGAAGTGTCATGTTGACAAAAGTCAAAACTAATGTGGTGGATGTTTCACAACATTATTTATGTTAAGATTAAAATGATTAAAATGAGTAAGATTAAAATGACTATCATTGAGGATTTATCAGAGTTATAAATTATCACTGGTATTATAACTGTCATTGTGGTGTGTCAAGTAATAGCTGTACAAAGAGGAAGAGAAAAAAACAAGAACAGGAAGGCTGTTTTTACAAGTGGTTCAGCATGTGTGAAAATGAATACCAAAATAAAGGGTGAAATATTCTGCAGCCTCTGTTAAAGCACTGCATGCTTGCTTTCAAATGATTCATACACTACTGTTCAAAAGTGTGGAGCCAGGAAGATTTCTTTATGGGTAATAACTTTAATAAATCATTAACAAACATTATAAAATTGATTACTGGATCTTAACTAATGTTAACTAATGAACTTAGTAAACATTACATAAGGATTAACAGATTAACAGATTGTAAATTAATTTGCTTACAAATGTTATTAAATCAATTCATACAATCATGCACAATTCATACAAATGTCGATGAATTTCAGTTCATATACCTAATGCACCTTTTTTTTTTCTTTTTTTTTTTTTTTTACATTTACAAATGTACAAATGCAAAAAGCTGTTTGGTAGCTATGAGTGATCTGGATGTTCAGTAGAAAATGTAAAAAAATTTATAAGAGTGACTGGTCCCACTTTATATTAGGTGTCTTTAAAGGTGGTAAAGAGGATGTTTTATGGTGCGTTCAAGTCTTCCTGGGTAGTTCGTATGTACGAGGTGGGAAGTCGTGTGTACGACAGTAGGTGCGTTCAAGTCACTTTCGTCGGAGTAAGATGGCGGTGTGCCTTCTCTAAATTAATTACACAAAATAACAACACTTCTGCTTCTAGAAAATGTAGAGCAAATAATGTGCATTAGTTGTATGTTGCTTTTTTATGTTTTTAATTAATTTATGAAGCCATTGTAAAATTTATTGTTACATATTACATTTTTATATTGTGAGGCTATCGTATTTTTGCTGGGAATCAGCTTACTTCGTTGTAAATAGAAAAGCCTGACAATGTCACTGCTAAATAACCTGTAAGTATTGTGGTATTTCGCCATGTTTCTGACTGACACGCCCCCAACTCGTACAGATCGGAGCTTAAAGAAAATTACGAGCTTCCCAATGGTATTTACGACGTTGTGGTGGCGTTCATGTTGGTTCTGCTCGTAAATACGATCTTTCCGACATGACTTGAACGCACCATTAGTCGACTGAGTTTTTGAAATGAGCGCATGCGGACGAACAACCCCCCTCCTTCACAGCTCATTTTAAGTGAACGCCTCCCAAAACAAGTGCACGAGTGTTTGTTTACCACAGACATTCGCTGTGTTATTAAGCCGGGCACACATTTAACGACTAGCTAAAACATTCTGACTGTGCTCAACATACAGCGATTGTTTCCTGCGACTGAAGCAGATTTATATACTTTCACATGGAATTTGAACACCGACTGTAATCGCAGACAAAACGCAACTGGCTCTGACTGGACGCGTTTGAGCGCGATCAGTCATAAGTATCAATTTACATTCATAATCGGCCTTACAAACGTTAAGCCGAGCACACACTTAGTGGATTCATTATGTCGGACTCACCGCAGGTAACTCATAATCTGCAGTTGTTACTCCTGTCTCCTGACAAAAACATTGCATGCAGAGTGTGGAAAGTTACTAGAGCGTGCAGCCGCGCGTCTCTCACAAGGAACGTCATGGCAGTGATTGACAAGCCAGAGGGCCAATCGTTTACGCGATGATCACGTAAACGATTGGCTGATGTTTTTAAGGCCCTACCTCGTGCACAGATGATGTATATTAATAATATTACTTTCAGTGCACCTAATAAATAGTCTTTTAGCACTTAGTAAAGACAGTTTCAAGTAATATTGCAAAAATTTATAAAACAAAACATCCTCTGTACCACCTTTAACTATGTACTTGCGCCAATAATAATAATAATAATAATAATAATAATAGTTAGGTGTAAATGTACTTATTGTGTTTATGTTCTTATGTACTTATACCAGTAATTTCAATAACTGGGTAATAACTAAGTAACCTAGTAACCTAATAACCATGAACCTGCACAGAAACCTACCCTTAATAACGCCTGTAAATACCTTATATTACCCAATATTTTTTGGGTAAGCACACTGTAAGTACATGCAAGTACACATAGTGGAGAATAAAGTGCAACCCAAAACACTCTTCCTGCAATTGAGGTGTGATATGGGGTCTGGTTAGAGACAGGCTTGGTGGTATGGGTAGGTTTAAGGGTTGGTTAAGGTGTCAACAGTGTACAGGGATCAATTTGATTACTATAATGGAACACAGTTCAAACGGTTTATTATTTTACATTGCAGGGCTTGACACTAACCACCCCCAAAAGCAGGTGGATTTCATAATGGGGTTGAATTTTATATATAATATATAAATATATCAATGGCCTTTTAAAAAGGCATCTGAAATAATAAACTAAGTGCAATGTAGTAATGCCCGTATTGCGCATCATTTTGCTCATTCCGCAGATCATGTGCACTCCCAAAGTGCGCACACATAAAGCCACCTCTCAGTACTAAATTGAGTTCTTTTCTGCTGCTTATTGTGCTTAAATAGTCAAATACACACAAAATAATGTCAAAGGCTGCAAAGGATCCATCTGTTGCCACAGGAAACGGCGAACGCATTTAGAGGCCACATTTGAAGGACTGAAACAGCCTTCGTCGAGCCGTGGTGACACAATCAGCCTTCGAATGTGATCTTTGAAGGATGTTGCCTCTGAATTGGGATGTAGCCAGAGAGTTATGCTTTAAGTGAACGTAAACAGTTGAGAAATAAAACGTGGGTAAGCACACTGTAAGTACATGCAAGTACACATAGTGGAGAATAAAGTGCAACCCAAAACACTCTTCCTGCAATTGAGGTGTGATATGGGGTCTGGTTAGAGACAGGCTTGGTGGTATGGGTAGGTTTAAGGGTTGGTTAAGGTGTCAACAGTGTACAGGGATCAATTTGATTACTATAATGGAACACAGTTCAAACGGTTTATTATTTTACATTGCAGGGCTTGACACTAACCACCCCCAAAAGCAGGTGGATTTCATAATGGGGTTGAATTTTATATATAATATATACATATATCAATGGTCTTTTAAAAAGGCATCTGAAATAATAAACTCCCAAAGTGCGCGCACATAAAGCAACCTCTCAGTACTAAATTGAGTTCATTTTTGCTGCTTATTGCGCTTAAACAGTCAAATACACACAAAATAATGTCAAAGGCCACAAAGGATCCATCTGTCATCACAGGAAACGGCGAACGCATTTAGAGGCCACATTTGAAGGATTGAAACAGCCTTCGTCGAGCCGTGGTGACAATCAGCCTTCGAATGCGATCTTCGAAGGATGCTGCCTCTGAATAGGGATGTAGCCAGAGAGTTATACTTTAAGTTACAGTTGAGAAATAAAACGTGTAACAGCATAATGGATCCCTTTGTCAGGTCTTAAAGTGACAGCAGTCTAATATACCTGCTACCAAATTATGAGATAATATTAAAAATATCTACAGTACAGTATATGGCAGTTTTTCTCCATGGTATCAATGTCAAAATTGTGGCCAGTGAAAATGCTGAGTGCTTAGTCACTTTGGAAAACCACGAGCCACAGTGGCTGGTGAGCAAAAAAGTTAACATCACGCCATGTTACACTGTTTCGATAAATGTAGTATTCTCAAGTATTGTGGATTTTCAAGTATTCTCTAGAAAAAAAATTATTTGTTTTCTCCTGTTGATGTATTATTCAAGGAATATCCTGTTTAAGGATATTATACTAAGTGTTGAGGCAATAAAAACATGTTTTGCACCCAAATTACAATTATGTGTTATGTCTTTAACAAGCATTTAGCTAAACTTCAACCAATCACCCTTTAGATTGGGTACTGCAAAAACATGAAGAAATAATTAATAAATGATTTGTAAAAATGTGTAAATAGTAGAAGTCTGCCTACACACCACAACAAATGAAAACAAAATGTGTGACCTTTATAGACTCTGGTTATGAGTTAATGAATAATATGTTGACATGAATAGTGTAAAGTGCTTAAAATTACTAATTCAATTAAATTTTAAACATTTGTGAATGTAAAAAGTGCATTAGGTAAAAAATGAATTGAACTTTAATGACATTTGTTTTATTTACATTACTTATCGATTAATAGATCATTTAAAGATGAACAATCTCATAGCTATTCGAATATATATTAACCAATGATCCATTAAGCATTATGTTTCTTTATTATTTATTAATGCAGCTTTTAATCATTGTAAACATCTGTCATTTGTAGATTTTATAAAAAGTGCATGATAGTATGAATGTTTAATAACATTTGTAAGCCTTTCAATTTTCATTAAATAATGATCTGTTAATCATTATGATAAAGTTTAATATGTTCATTTGTAAACATTAACAAGCACATTATCTATTTATAGCTATATATTAACTAATGATTAAGCATTATGTAATGTTTGTTAATAATTTATTAATGAAAGTTATTATAAAGTGTTACCTTTTTATGTTTTTGAAAGAAGTCTTTATCTGCATTTAATCAGAAATACAGTAAAAACGGTAATATTGTGAAATAATATTACAATTTGAAATAACTCCTTTCTATTTAAATATATTTTAAAATGTAATTTAGTCCTGTGATGGCAAAGCTGAATTTTCAGCATCATTACTCCAGTCTTCAGTGTCACATGATCCTTCAGATATCCTTCCAATATGATGATTTGATGCTCAAGAAACTTCTTATTGAAGTTATTTTACAATTTCTAATATGTATGTAAAAGTTATATATATATATATTGTAAACTTGTTTATATTATATACACACATTATATATATATATATATATATGATTTTAGCAAATGGCTGCAATATAATAAAGAGTTTTAGGTTTTAGTTTTAAAATTTAAGGGGGTCTGAATACTTTCCGTACCCACTGTGTGTGTGTATGTATATATGTATATATATATATATATATATATATATATATATATATATATATATATATATATATATATATATATATATATATATATATATATATATATATATATATATATATATATATATATATATATATATATATATATATATATATATACATATATACATACACACACACAGTGGGTACGGAAAGTATTCAGACCCCCTTAAATTTTAAAACTAAAACCTAAAACTCTTTATTATATTGCAGCCATTTGCTAAAATCATTTAAGTTCATTTAAGTTCATTTTTACACACAGCACTCCATATTGACAGAAAAACAGAATTGTTGACATTTTTGCAGATTTATTAAAAAAAGAAAAACTGAAATATCACACTCATATATTTAACTCAGGTGCTGTCCATTTCTTCTGATCATCCTTGAGATGGTTCTACACCTTCATTTGAGTCCAGCTGTGTTTGATTATACTGATTGGACTTGATTAGGAAAGCCACATACCTGTCTATATAAGACCTTACAGCTCACAGTGCATGTCAGAGCAAATGAGAATCATGAGGTCAAAGGAACTGCCTGAAGAGCTCAGAGACAGAATTGTGGCAAGGCACAGATCTGGCCACGGTTACAAAAAAATTTCTGCTGCACTTAAGGTTCCTAAGAGCACAGTGGCCTCCATAATCCTTAAATGGAAGACATTTGGGACGACCAGAACCCTTCCTAGAGCTGGCCGTCCGGCCAAACTGAGCTATCGGGGGAGAAGAGCCCAAAGATCACTGTGGCTGAGCTCCAGAGATGCAGTCGGGAGATGGGAGAAAGTTGTAGAAAGTCAACCATCACTGCAGCCCTCCACCAGTAGGCGCTTTATGGCAGAGTGGCCCAACGGAAGCCTCTTCTCAGTGCAAGACACATGAAAGCCCGCATGGAGTTTGCTAAAAACACCTGAAGGACTCCAAGATGGTGAGAAATAAGATTCTCTGGTCTGATGAGACCAAGATAGAACTTTCTGGCCTTAATTCTAAGCGGTATTTGTGGAGAAAAGCAGGCACTGCTCATCACCTGTCCAATACAGTCCCAACAGTGAAGCATGGTGGTGGCAGCATCATGCTGTGGGGGTGTATTTCAGCTGCAGGGACAGGACGACTGGTTGCAATCGAGGGAAAGATGAATGCGGCCAAGTACAGAGATATCCAGTACAGAGTGCTCAGGACATCAGACTGAGCTGAAGGTTTACTTTCCAACAAGACAATGACCCTAAGCACACAGCTAAAATAACGAAGGAGTGGCTTCACAACAACTCTGTGACTGTTCTTGAATGGCCCAGCCAGAGGCCTGACTTAAACCCAATTGAGCATCTCTGGAGAGACCTAAAAATGGCTGTCCACCAACGTTTACCATCCAACCTGACAGAACTGGAGAGGATCTGCAAGGAGGAATGGCAGAGGATGCCCAAATCCAGGTGTGAAAAACTTGTTGCATCTTTCCCAAAAAGACTCATGGCTGTATTAGATCAAAAGGGTGCTTCTACTAAATACTGAGCAAAGGGTCTGAATACTTAGGACCATGTGATATTTCAGTTTTTCTTTTTTAATAAATCTGCAAAAAGGTCAACAATTCTGTGTTTTTCTGGCAATATGGGGTGCTGTGTGTACATTAATGAGGAAAAAAAAATTTAAACTTAAATGATTTTAGCAAATGGCTGCAATATAACAAAGAGTGAAAAAATTAAGGGGGTCTGAATACTTTCCGTACCCACTGTATATATATATATATATATATATATATATATATATATATATATATATATATATATATATATATATATATATATAATGTTTTATATTATATATAAAAATTTCCCAAGCCATAAAATACAAAGCGTAAAAAGTAAATCTGAAACGGAAACCAGACACTGCTTTGGTGCCTTCATCTCAATGTGATCATGTATATATTAATGACACATTTTCAATCATTTTAGAAGGCCAACAAACAGAACGAGGCCACTTTGCAAATACAGTCCACAATGATGAAGTGTTAATTGACTCAACATGTAATATTAAGTTGATCAAGATATATCAACAATCTAACATAATTTGATTCTTTGAATTTGAACAAATTAAATATCAAGCATCAGGTCATGTGGTCAGAGGGAGAAGTCAATGTTGTTAAATGTGAAATGTGTGCTGTGTTATGGGACTCTATGGTGGATTCCAAACAGTTTTCAGCTTCAAAACAGCTGAACATTGGACACTTCACAGTCAGCTCATGCGGTGTGGAATATAGCTTCCCCCAGTTGTGTGGCTTCTTATTGCGTAACCGTTCCATTCCGTGCTGATCCGGGCCAGCTGGTATGGTTACGGTTTCATTTTCCACTGTGGCGCTGATAACGGCAGCTCTTTGGAATGTAATACAAAAGCATCAGTCATTGCCTTGGTAACGCAACGGTTTACTGATGATATGAGATGAAAATAATGGCCGCGTTATGGAGGATGATCAGATATTTCTTTTAATTTTATTATTATTTTTTTTTACCTCGCTCAAATAGAGCGCAGCCAGCTACAGAGAAACTGGTAGCCAGGCAACCTACAAGTGACCAGTCCTGAGTGGCGACGTCACTTCACGGATTCTACCAGCACGATTCAGCGTGGTTAGACAACCATGCCGAGAATTCCAGGCCGAGAACAGTTTGAAATCTTGCCGTGCCATACCAGGCTCAAGTGGAAACACAACTGGAACCGTTCCGTACCATTCTAAGAACCGTTCGGCCCGACGGTGGAAAAGCGGCTATTGATATGTGCTTTAATACTCAACTGAAAGCATTCTCAAGAATAATCCTAAAAGAAAAGAGACAAACAAAGAGTGCAAAGCATCAAACAGAGGCCTGCATGGTCCTTACCCTTGAGGGGAGAGTTTGTCCAGCCAGCCTGCTTTGGCGGCAGAGTGACGGATCCCATAGAAGCAGGCGTAGGGAGAAATGGAAACTTCTATTTGAGGGGGTAGGTCATCCAGTGCCATACTGTATATGTCATTCACATCTGTTTGTGGCTGGGCCACAGCTGATGGTAGAGCAGGAGGTGTAGGATGATTAGAAGACGCTTGGACAATGGAGTAATCATCATCATCATCAACATGTTGCTTGGAAAGGGCTTGCTTGTTATTGTGTGATTTTTCTTTGGTTTGAGTCAGCTTGTTTCTAAAAAAAAAAAAAAAAAAAGAAGAAGAAGAAGAAGAAGAAGAATCACCATCCCACTGAGCATAAATTTGTTAAGACTACTTGCTTACTTTTACTTACTTACTCAAGAAGTCAAAGTTAACCGAAACTGTTTGGCTAACAACATTATTCCAAACGTACAGGTCATACAAGTTTGGAACAACATGAAGGTGAGTTAATGATAACAGAATTTTCATGACTGTGTGAACTATCCCTTTAAGAATAGACTTCACATAAATGTTTATTTTAGAATTGTTAAAGTCCAAGCTAAAGGACACTGAAGTTCAACACAACACTTACCTCAACATCTGCTCTTCCAGGTTCTCTTTTACTCCTTGATTGGACATTACATCTTTGCCCAAATCCTAAAAAAAAAAGAAAAAAGGAAGCAAAATGAAACTCTACAACACTGCAAGACACTTCTATTAACTTTAAGCAAAAGCAAGCCTATTTTGTAAATTATGTTTTAAAATACCATGCACCCCCTTTTATGCACGTCTTATGGCATTTTCAGACCTGTAGACCAAAATAGGGACTTAAATTGTTATGTTGCTTGCATTTTATCCACTGTTTGTTTAGCTTTCACAGAGCAACACTTCGAAGTGTACCAAAATGTGTTAAATATCTATAAATTATCATTAAGAGCGGTTTTTTTTTGCAATGCACCCATTTTGTAGAGCAGTGACATTTTGATGAAGTGACAGTGACATAGGATGAAGAGGTCACATGCAAACCAAGAAAGAGTTTTTTTCTATCAGGCCGAGACCACACTGTCCAGCTCACCTCAGATTGATTATTTCGATGTGGATCCGAGTGATTGCCATATTCACATATGCCTAAATAAACTGAACTAATGTAGAAAATGCACCAGGTTTAGAAAACAAATCCTCCAAACTAGACAGCTGTGAAAATGCCTAGTGTTAAAGGATTAGTAAACTTTCAAATGAAAAAGTGTTTGTGTAAGAAAAATATCCATATTTAACAAGTCATTAAGTCAATTTTCTAGCTTCCGCCAGACCGCCTTCCGTATTTAACTTAGGAAGAAAGCTTAACTGACGTCGGGTCAGTTAAGCTTTTTTCGTAAGTTGAATATGGAAGGCGTAGGACGTAGCATAAGAGTTTTGAACCATGAGAAAAGCTTAACCGATGCGATGTCAGTTACGCTTTTTTCCTAAGTTGAATACAGAAGGCGGTCTGGCGGAAGCTCGATATTTTACTTCATAACTTGTTAAATATGGATATTTTTCTTACACAAACACATTGCTTTGCTTCAGAAGGCCTTTATTAACCCCCTGGAGCCGTGAGGAGTATGTTTTGCTATGGACGGATGCACTTTCTTGAGGTTTATACTCGTTGGTCTTGTTCACTCCCATTATAAAGCTTAGATGTGGCAGGATATTTATTAATATAACGCCGATTGTGTTCATCTGAAAGAAGAAAGTCATATACACCTAGGATGGCTTGAGGGTGAGTAAAGCTTGGGGTAATTTTCATTTGAAAGTGAACTAATCCTTTAAGAATAGGAGTATGCTCTACAAGTGAGGTCATTAGATCATGTGATTTTACCACTGATAATATGTCATTCATTTTAGCAAAACAAATTCCAGGATGAAATTTTTGGCATTCACTTACCGTTTCATTTTCTGTTGAATTGTACAGAAAAAGCTCTCCATATGGGGCAATGGGGGACAAGGTCCTTGGATGAGATGCTGTAATTAACACAACAGGAAAGAGTAATTTTGACAAAGCAGGTAGTGGTTTTGGTGGTTTGAGTCTTTGAGTAGGGCAAAGGAGAATGTAAGACAAAGAAAGAACGAGGCATGAGGAAAAAAAGAACAAGCATAAAATGAGATCCCACACAATGTCCTTTAGTGCAGCCAGCTTGGAAAATGTACCAAAGAGGGAGCAGCTTGGGTGACTGGTTGTCAAGGTGACAAATGACCACCATATCTCTGCGGAGACAGTAAGGGGCAGCATGAATTCCAGACTGTTCCCTCTGGACGGACACACACATAGATATATAGCTAATAGACAGGGCCCCCCGCAAGATAAGACCCTACTGTAGGGTGTTTGATCTAGATGCAGCTATGTTATCTATGATAGAACTGTACTGTATTGTATCACATCTTAACCCAGTAGCAGAGATGTCATTTTAGATCAGCATCATCGTTTATCATTATCAAGTGTTGACCTTCTAACTACAGATGATACTCTCGCTCACTCTCTTTCTCTCTCTCTCTCTCTCTGCCCTGTTTTATCGGTCTTCTGCAAGAACCTGTTTCAGGAAAACAGTGTAAATTGCTCACTGAGCATTTTGTAAATGAACATGGGATATCACAGTCATTTTTTGCCACCTTATATGCTGTCATCCTTAACATGAAGGTGTCAAAATATTATTAAACCATTGATTAAACATTGATTAAACATTGATTTTTTTTCTCAGCATATTCTCCTCTGTTGCAAACTAATTCCCTTGTTCCCACTCAACACTTTTTAGTTGGAGTACCTAAAACTTTTCCTCTAAAACTTCATCTACCTTTCCATTACATTATCTCTCCAGAGAGTAAAAACAGAATTAGTTTGTAGATGTTGTAGATATAAGCATTATTAAACCACTTTTATACCCAAGTCTGGTTTCTGACTTCAGTATAACTTCCAATTCTCAACTACACACACACATATACACACACACAGTCTCATGCAAACAATTTCCAAGCTATTCCTCTAGGACACTAAAAGTACCTTTCTCACTGCAGTTACAAACACTGCAACATGTTCAGAAAGGGGACACAATGGAACATTTCAAAGCCAAAGGCGGTTTCAAAGAGACCCACAAAAGCAAGTTGCTGTAGGTTTGGCAAACTAGGCTTCTCCACATACATGCATAAGGAGATAAGAGAAAATTCCATTGAGAGACTGCAGCACTGGCTTTGTCACTTTCACAATGAATATTTGAAATCCCTTTTATTTTAACAGGGTAAAAAATGGCTCAATGACTCAATTACGAATAATAAAAAAGATATAAACCTCTAAAACTGAAATAAAGTGATGCATAGTGTACCTTCTTGACTGCTTGTGGGGCAGACGGGTCCCTCAGACCTTGTGAGATGGTCAGTGTTGTGTGCTGCCTCATTCCTGCACACACATTTGAGAGGATAAATGTGTGAATGTTTTTGTTACTATCTGAATGAACCCACACAACATTTTACAGTCCCATTCTGTGACACTCAAATGAAGACTCCACAGTATTCCCATGCACTGATCACTAAAGGAAACAGATCCCTTGGGAGAAGTACTAAATTGTTTCTTCAACTTTGGGCACTTTAATTTGTCTACCAGCAATGTCCATCAGTTTATATACCTGTGAAACATGAGTTCTAAGTGTCAGTTGTTTTTGGAAATCATGAACATATAGACCACAGTGTCTTTTTGAACACATGCCAATAGCATTGGTGAAAATGCTGATAATGTACATTTTTTTTAAACATTTTTGGAATAAAATGGCCAATCTGTTGTTTTGCTGAGGCTAATTACTTAGTTTATATACCCTAAACACAATTTAAAAAACAAGTATATAAACATAATTCCTTGAATGTTTGTGTACTGACAGTATTATGTCTCAATTTTCCAACCCAAAATGACATTCAGTTTCATTTTAAGTAAGATCCTAATGAGTAATCACAAATAGTGACGCACTGAATTTTTGGTAACCAAAATTATTCAACCGAAACAGTAAAAATAATGAATTTTAGGCTGTCATTTTAGAGAACTGTAATCATAGACCGAAACAGCGCTTTTATGATGCCATGCTTCAACTGTCAATTGTCAAACTGGCAGGATTTCCAGATGTAATTACAGAAACGTTATTTTCGGTTTCGGTTGTTCAGCAAAATGAAACGTTTTGGTAAAAATTTGAGTAAAAAAATTTGAATTTGAGTCCTGGCTCATGCTCCGTTCCTGACCCCATGCCCTTTCTCTCCCACTTTGTTTCCTGTCCTCTCTCCAGCTATACTATCTAAAGAAAGACATCAAAAATATATATATTTAAAAATATTAATTTGTATATTTACTCACCAGTCATAAGGAGGTTTGAAGGGATGTTCAGGGATCTCTGGTACAGGTCTGTGTCGTAGCTTATAGGAGCGGGAGGACCTCGGCCTGGAGGATTCATTAACAAAGGAGCACTTCTCATATATTTCATTTTCAACCATTTCTCCTTGAAACCCTACAGAAGCTAATTCTGTGGGAAAGTCATCATTCTCATCTGGAATAGGTTCTTCTGAAAAGTTCTCCAGTGATTCACTGCTGCCATGCTCAGAGGTGGAGCTAGAGCTGGAGGAAACTCTCTCTGAGTCAGCAATAGTCCTTGCAGGAACAGTTTGGCTTGTCGTCTGGATCTTACTGCCCTGAGGATGCTGAGATGATGTTCCTCTCTGCTTATCCTTGGGAAACACTTGTCTAGGCCTTGGGATCGGCTTTCTCCTCACTGGTACTTTCATAGAACTTCCATCCACTTCCACCATCAGGGTCTCCAGGCTGCTTAAGATCCTCCGTCGGTGACCTGTGGGAATATGGTCCACTTTGAGAAGCTTCTCCTCAGTTAGGCTCCTGAGGTCCTTAAGGCAACAGTAGCCAGCCTGGGCAAAGCTGGAGGCATATTGGGGCAGGTGCAGACTGGTTAGCCACACAGTAATCTCCTGGTCAGGCTCCATAGAAGATGAGACTCAGGGGTCTTCAGTTGTCATGAAATCTACCATATGGCATTGGATGACAAGGTTGAGACCAGTTGAAAAGATGTGGGAACACACCCTATAGGGAAAATAAACTTGTGTTTAGGGGTGGGCGATATGGTCAAAAATATCATGTCACGATTTTATTCAGGCAGGATCTGGATCCTATCACAATTATTTTTCAAATGTTTGACAGACCATTTAGGGTAAAGTAGGGGTGGGGGATATGATCAAAATTTAAGCACAATAAGACGCGAAAGAGAACTTAGTTTGGTACTCGCATGGCATGCTGTGTGACAGGCTTTTAGTGTGTGCGCACGCTTTGGGTGTGTGGAATTACAAATTTAAGAATCTGTTTAAAATCTGCAGATCCTACATCCTGACCATTTGGCAGGACAAGCTCAAGATACAGCAGTGCTTTTGTCTCTATGATAATGTAAAGGTATAGGTGATACTGCCAGACTGATTGGATTAGCACCTATGCATTTGAATGACACATTTATGCTGATTAGATCATGGCTGGGAAATGTAGGCAATGATCTGATTCCTGTACTGCATTTGCATCCTTTGTTTAGATTGTCCACACCCCTACTCTATGTATCCCTCCCCCTTGAATGTATATGAACTACCAAGTCACTGCCTTAGTTAGATTTTGGATGACCACAGCGACGCACAGCGTGTTTCTCAATAAAGAGTAACTTCTGCTTCAAGAGATCCCAAAGTCTCCTGGTCTATGCTTCTGAGATTTCCAACAGTTTTGGTGCCGTGACCCGGATAGAGCTTCTCATCTCAATCCAGATTGAAACTTCAAGCACAACAAAGATCTGATCCAAAAGAAGATCCAGGCTGAATTTTCCTGTACACCCAAGGGTTGGTGAGTGATACTCTATCCAAAAGAATCATTAAGACCAGTACAAAGTTGTTATCCTCTGCGCCGTCAGAGAGGAGTTAACAGACAGCTGTAGGGTTTGGTTAACTAAGTTATCCTCTAAAAATGTTCTTTTAGAGATGAAGTTTATCCTCTGTTTAGGCAGGGAAGTTTAGCATCACATGCTAATAATTAGGTATCCTCTGTTCAGGCAGGGAAGAATTAGTGTAAAGTGCTAATAATTTGTGTTGTCCTCTGTTTTATCAGGGAAGGTGGTGTGTTAACAGAATAGCCATCCTCTACTTTGCTAGAGAAGAAGGTTCATCCTCTGTTAATTCAGGGAAGGTTATAACTGTTGAAGTGTGGTAGCAAGTTGTTTCAACTCTGCTCGTCAGAGAAGGTTGAATACATTACGATGTGTATTTACTAGGTTAACCTCTGCTCTGTCAGGGAAGTGTTGAAGTGTATTGTTGTGCCAGAAAGACATTACAAAATGTTGAGAAAGAACGCTAGACTAATTCCAACAACTGAGAAAGGTGGACTAGCTACCCCTTTATGGACAGATAGTGAGTTCAAATCATTGTTAGGAAAACACATGGACTCAATAGTGACTGAGTCAGTCAGATTGGATTTGACAAAGAAATTTGGGATTCATCCAGAAAAAGTTTGGTCCATTGAAGAATGCAAAAAGGTACTTGGTGCTTGTATTCGGAAGAAAAATATGATGGGCATTATCTGCTGCCACAGAGAATTTACTCTATCCATTGCACAAGACCAAATTCAACGTATTGCTAAGTTAGAAGAGCAGAACAAACAGTTGCACACTAGAGTGTCTCGTCTCACTCAGAAGTTGGGCCTTAACAAAGCCTCAACCAAATGTGACTCAAAAGACCAACAGTCAGATGAAAGCTATCCTGACTTACAGAGTTTCTGTAGACTTGAGGATAATAGCAATACTGGATTGATGGATAAAGATGTAAATGCAGTTGAAGTGTGTGGAGTGAGACAAAAGGCTCAGAGTAGGGCAAAAGGGGTTGACACAGTTCCATCTGTAACCCCCATACTGCAGTTACAAGCAGTCAGTACCACTATAGGTCCTGAAGACATAGAAAGAATTGCTGAGAATTTGCCATCAGTGCATAGAAACTTTTCTGAGTTTAGGACAGAGTTGTCCAGAAAAATGAAGCTCTATGATATGTCCCTAGCTGAAGTCACCCAGCTAATTTCACAAATCCTGAAAGAGTCAGAATTCAATGATTTTGAAAGTGCTGTAAATAATTCTGAGTTTCAGCATTCCAGCAAAGGTGAATTGAGAGAAGGAGTTCTGAGAGTGTTACAGAACCTTGTTGGACCAAAGGTAGACTGGTCAAAGATCACTAGTTGTGTACAGACGAAGGATGAAACTGTAAGTGAGTACACTGAAAGATTTTGTCAGTCAGCTGCAGCATACAGTGGAATAGCTGACACTCCAGAGAAGGTGTTAGAGGATAATGGACCACTGGTCTGCATGTGGTTTGATGGGCTCTCATCAGAATACAGAAATGCATTGCCTTTCTTAGACCTCACATGGTCCAATGGAACTCTGCAAAACAACTTTAATAGGTTAGCTGTTTGGGAAAGAGACTCTGATGTCAAGACAAGAGTAAAAATTGCAGCAGCATCCTTTAAGGTCAACACAGAGAATCGACAGAAACGTAAATGTCCTAAGAGAGAAGGCACTTGTCATTACTGTGGTAAACCTGGACATTGGATGAAAGAGTGTAGGAAAAACAAAAAGACATTTAAAGAAATGAACAGCTTTACTCAGCTCCTACTCAGTCTACTTGCTACATTGAAACTGCCCCTCCCCTCTTCTCCAAACTCTTGGAGCAGCAGCTTGCTGACATGCTAACCATTTGGGCTGTGAGTGCTTAATTTCCCCAGTCATTTACAAGAAAGCTGAAAGACTCGTTCTGAACAAAAGAAAGTTGACTATCACTTCCACCATTTGGGGACACAGGTTAAGTACACTCACAGCCTTAAATGTTATGCTACAGCACACTCCATTCACTTATCCATCCTCAATGGGTTATGATGTCTACTATGACTGATGTTTCAATGGAAGATGGAGATGTAGCACCTTAAATTTGGAAATTAACTACAGGGAGAGAATAGGACACACAGACCAGTGAGGAGCCCAGGGAAGAACCGAAGTGCAAAAGGCCTCGGGGGTTAACCCTGTGGTGAAGACTTCCTCATAGGTTTCCCCCTCTCTCAGTTTATCCCCACCTTACTGGTCTATAGGAGTCAAATTGATTAAGACTAGGTTAAGAAAAAGAAGAACAAAACCACTATACGATCACTAGAAGTTTATGATGATCAGAGTTAGACAGAAAAACTATACGATCATCAGAGGTCTAACGTACTAAAGTCTATGCATGAATACTGCTGGTCTGCTGTCTCTTTGTTTTCTTGTGTGCAGGTATGTGTATATGCCATGACGTCTCACAAGCAGCACCTGGTGTAAAGCATCACCTCAGATATCCATGAACAACCTTCATGATGACGGACTCATCAGAGCAACTCGGAGTTGCACGACGACAAATAATCATCTTGGGACAAACATGGAAATGGACTCTCCCGGGAACAGACTCCACAGCTATTCAGGCGCCATGGACTTTTAGGACTTCCACGCTTATGCTACATGGTTTTTCTGTGTCATCATGTAGTTAATACAACATGTTACCACCCTGCGTTGTATATGTGTGTCAACAGTATACTCAAGTTAAAGAACACCACTTATGTAAATGTTGGACACGACACAGAATAAGATGTATGTGCCTGTAACTGTTACAAGTTGCATGACTGGAAGATGGAATTTATGTTAACAAACATATGTTATAGAAGGGATTTAAGAAGGTTTAATTTTGTATTATGTGAGAGTTATTAGAACTCTCAAAGGGGGAACTGTGGAATTACAAATGTAAGAATCTGTTTAAAATCTGCAGATCCTACATCCTGACCATTTGGCAGGACAAGCTCAAGATACAGCAGTGCTTTTGTCTCTATGATAATGTAAAGGTATAGGTGATACTGCCAGACTGATTGGATTAGCACCTATGCATTTGAATGACACATTTATGCTGATTAGATCATGGCTGGGAAATGTAGGCAATGATCTGATTCCTGTACTGCATTTGCATCCTTTGTTTAGATTGTCCACACCCCTACTCTATGTATCCCTCCCCCTTGAATGTATATGAACTACCAAGTCACTGCCTTAGTTAGATTTTGGATGACCACAGCGACGCACAGCGTGTTTCTCAATAAAGAGTAACTTCTGCTTCAAGAGATCCCAAAGTCTCCTGGTCTATGCTTCTGAGATTTCCAACAGGTGCATGCGCTTAGAAAAGCTTATGTCAGAACAGCATGCAAATAAAAAAAAGCTTAACTGGCAAGGCTTAAAACATACTCAAATAATAACCTTTCTTTATGGCAAAGAACTGCAATGGGAGCGTAACGCTACCGCTGCGTTGCTAAACATGATGTGCATGGTGTTGTACAATATGCTGCCAAAACTGCAACTTGTAGAATGCACTGTAGCATGATAATACGATCTCTCTTCAAAGGCAGATCATGGAGACATTTTAATTGTTCAAGATATCCCATGAATAACTTTCTTTGCATTAAAAGGGTCATGACATCAATCATATTTTCATTAAAAGTACACTATGTAACTTTTGGCCCTCTAACAGTTAAAAAACTGCATGCAATTTGTGAAAGAACTTTGTTTTTGTTGTGCTTTAGCTCTGCGTGACTGTGCAGATGAGAGAGCTACATATGGCAATTTATCTGTTCAATAAAATATCTTACTCACCTGATGAGTAATAAAAGCGGCATATCCATGTCGCTTTTACATTTAAAATCCCTCAATTCTCACCATCTCCGAAAAGCAAAGCCAATGTTGATTCTCATTTTATTACAAGCTCTGTTGCATTTCCTTTTTATCAGCAGACTCTCCTCTGTTAAGCTTTTGTTTTGTTTTTTTAAATGGGTGATTCCCTAGAGGTTCAAGATTTAGAGGCTGACCATACATGAGTCAACCATACATGACATCCTGACACCATTGGTCCCGCTCACTGTTGTTTAACAGCTGAAACCTCTCTACACCAGCAAAAGCAAAAAGAACCCATTATAATCACTAACGCTGTCTACATTGATAGAATACAGATGCCCATTCAATTTCTGACATACTCACATGCTTGAGTTTCTCCCAACAACAGGACAAATGGAAGAGTAAAGGATACTCGTTCGTTTTGACGTGTCTGGTTTAAACAGCATGTTTGTGTCTCTGTACAGCCTTTAAAAGGATGTCAGTATCAGGAACAAGTGGATTGTTTATTTTTAATGGTATCTAGGATCACGTCAGAGGATTATATGAAGAGTTTGGTTCCAAAACGCGATAAACACCATTTTCAAAAAATTGAGTTTCCACCAAAATCAGTATTGTATCTGGTCGGTATTGAAAAGTCATTTATTAATTTTGCGCAAAACGCGATATCCGTCGTGTTATTCTGTCATGTTTTCTCCCTTTCTTTCCAAAACGCGACAAACGCCAGTCTCCCTTCTCTGCAGAACGCGATATATCCGCTCAACCGATCACAGCGCTCCATTCCACCCACTGTAAACATTGAAGCCTTTTTTAAAAGCCATTTTTAATACCAATGTACTCGGCAAATGTGTTTATTTAACCGTGCGGTGGCGCCAGATACTCTTTAATCGGTAATGACAAATAATTTATAACATTAACAAGATTCATTTTGGGAGCGACGGCTGAATGTATTTTTAGTAAAATGCCTGTATATAAGATAAATATTGGCAAAGTTTAGACTCTGTCATGTATATGAATCAACTTACTTTGTTGTGTATTTTCAATTTGAAAAATAACTTTTATATTGATGGATTAATTGCATTTTGAAAAAAAGTGTCATGGATTTATTGCATTTTGGGGAAAAAAATAATACGTTTTTACAATAAACTTTTTAAAATCAAAATGTAGATTTGAATTTTTTATGTTTTTATAATCAAAAGATGCTATGTGAAAGTTTGAAACAGAAAATAGTGGTTTTCATCTTGCCACTTTCTTGGTAAAGAAAACACCTTTTTACTCAAATTAATCAAAATGGAGTTATTGCGTTTTGGAACCAAACTCTTCATATGTTTGTTTGGAACATTTGACTGCAGATTGTTCAGTAAAAAAATGCACGGTATAATGGAGAGTTTGGAAAGAAAATTTTGTTGAAAGATGAAGCAAACGAATGCATTGGATCTGACCACAGCAACATCTCTAAGCATAAATATACTGTTTCTGCTTTGCCTGTAAATGACTGTTTTATATGGATGTTTTCAAAACACTCACAGAGGCACTAATACTTTTTTTTCTCTATACAATGACAATCATAACAGTGGCTGTTTACTGAGTATGACAACTCTTAAATGAGCCGGCCCCTAAAACAGATCATTTCAGACAGTGGTAAAAAAATAAATAAAAGTGATAATAAAAATAAAAAAACTTTATTATCAGTATAAGTGAAACTAAAGGAACATTTAACATTAATAAAAACAATCCATAACACCTTTTAAACAAACAAACTGGTTAAGTTCTCTGTGTTTTGGAGTTGGATATTTTATACAAATACCTCATTCACTTTAAAAGGTGCCCTAGAACCAGTTTTTACAAGATGTAATATAAGTCTAAGGTGTCCCCTGAATGTGTCTGTGAAGTTTCAGCTCAAAATACCCCATAGATTTTTTTTTTATTAATTTTTTTAATAAAAATTTTTAATAAAAAAATTTTTTAATTTTTAATTTTGGTTCATTATTATCTATGCACAGATTCAGCGTGTGGCCCCTTTAAATCGCGCACTCCCTGCCCCCACGAGCTCTCGACTATAATACAGTGCATTTACAAAGTTCACACAGCTAATATAACCCTCAAATGGATCTTTACAAGATGTTCGTCATGCATACTGCATGCATGCGTCGGATCATATGAGTAAAGTATTTATTTGGATGTTTACATTTGATTCTGAATGAGTTTGATAGTGCTTCATGGCTAACGGGCTAACATTACACACTGTTGGAGAGATTTATAAAGAATGAAGATGTGTTTATGAATTATAGAGACTGCAAGTGTTTAAAAATGAAAATAGCGACAGCTCGTCTCCGTGAATACAGTAAGAAACAATGGTAACTTTAACCACATTTAACGGTACATTAGCAACATGCTAACGAAACATTTAGACAGACAATTCACAAATATCACTAAAAATATCATGATATCATGGATCATGTCAGTTATCGCTCCATCTGCCATTTTTCGCTATTGTTCTTGCTTGCTTACCTAGTCTGATGATTCAGCTGTGCACAGATCCTGATGTTAATACTGGCTGCCCTTGTGTAATGCCTCGATCATGAGCTGGCATATGCAAATATTGGGGGCGTACATATTAATGATCCCGACTGTTACGTAACAGTCGGTGTTATGTTGAGATTCGCCTGTTCTTCAGAGGTCTTTTAAACAAATGAGATTTACATAAGAAGGAGGAAACAATGGAGTTTGAAACTCAATGTATGTCTTTTCCATGTACTGAACTCTTGTTATTCAACTATGCCAAGGTAAATTCAATTTTTGATTCTAGGGCACCTTTAAGTATGAATCATCTTGACAGTAGGGGTGGGAATCTTTAGGCACCTCATGATCCAATCCGATTCCGATTCTTGGAATCCGATTCCAAAACGATTCTTGATCCACTTTTTTTCTTATTAACTAATTAGATTCGTAACCTTTTTTTTTTTTTTTTTTTTATACATAGTCTATGTATTTATAAGAACATTTTAAATAATTACTAGTTTAAAAAAAATAATTAATACAATTGTATGTTAAGATTTTTAAATATAGGCTATAAACAGCTTCAAAACAAAATCAAGTAGTCTAATAAATAATAATAAAGAGGAACAATGAAACATTACAAGCAATAAACAAATAGTACTCTTAAATACTGAAAGAGTAACACAGAGTAAGATGCAGCCTGCAGAAATGACATGCATGGTTGTTGTTCTCACTGGAACTACCTTCTGTAGCCAAAGCACAATAAAGTCAGTTAGCCATTTCCAAAGCCCATATTTACAAAATATAGATTCTGGGAATCAATACTCTGGTCTCATGAGACCAAATCAATCATTTTGGATCTAACCGCATCCAAAATGTTATGGTGTTGCTAGAGGAGGAGTACAGTGAGAAGTGCCTGGTTCCCACAGTAAAGTTCAGTGGTAGTGAAGCTCTTATATAGGGATGTATGAGTGCTGAATGTGTGAGGGAGTTGTGCTTTATCAATGCGGTCATGAATTCTCACACCACTGTGTAATGTAATACACAAACTTGAAACAGAAAATGTTACCCTTTCCTCATTCCCTGCATTGTTGGGCATTTTTTCAACATGACAATGAGGATATGCATTCTCCCAAGGTGAAAAAACTTCTGTGGCATACTAAGTACTAGAATATTATACATTTGTTTAAAGCTGCAGTAGGTAACTTTTGTAAAAATTTATTTTTTACATATTTGTTAAATCTGTCATTATGTCCTGACATTAGAATATGAGACAGATAATCTGTGAAAAAAATCAAGCTCCTCTGGCTCCTCCCAGTGGTCCTATTGCCATTTGCAGAAATACACCGCTCCCGGTAAGAAACAACCAATCAGAGCCAGGAGGAGTGTCTTAGCAGTGTCAATCAAGCTCGCGTGCGCGCTGATCACACTCCTCTCATGCAGAGCGCGTACAGGCGTCAAATTCAAGATTACCGGTGTGCTGCAGCTTTGCTTATGGCGGAAAAACAATCCAAACTGCCAGTTCCTCGAGTGGCACCTGCTCATAAAATAAAGACGGGTAAACGGAAAAAGACAGATGACGATGATAAAAAAAGCCAAAAAGAAAGAATTAGATAGAGCCTGAAATAAAACGAGGGTAAATATCGGAGCGACTTTTCCGAGGTGGAGGGAGCTACGTGTCCTGAAAGGATTAAAAACCGATGCAGAGTCAGCCACATTTCTGCTTGACAAGTAAGTATCCCTGCTTGATTTGTTTCATTTTTTAAGAACTACACAACTAAGATAATTTCAAAACAGGCCTGCCCGTCCCCTGCCTGATGCTTCCTCTTCTCCCCGCCCGGTGACTCCTCGAAGTCGCTGGGTGTGAATTCCTCGTCGGACTCCCATTGTCAAAACTCTAGCCGCATAACATACAGATAAAATGTCACGCACTGTGCAAAGCAACTATTGAAACCTACTAATTCACTGGCTTGTCATGTTGCTGAAATAATGTACTAGCAAACCTTATTTAGCATTACATATCGATAGAATAATTACTTGCATACTGTAACGTTAGTTACCGTTATATTATCTTACTAGCTATTTATTACTTCTAGAAATAGTGCAACGTCATATAGTTACATTACATGTATTGCAAAATACGTAATGTTCTGAGGACCCACATTGTAGTCTAAGTATGGGCAGGCCATAGTCAATGTAAATCATATTGTTGATGTTTCGTCCGTACCAGTGAATGTGCCATAACTGTTTATCCGCCTTACTAGCTTGCGTGTTCACGGCAGGCTCCGTTGTGATGGGGGAGGAGCTGTGGAGGGAGGGCTGTAGCGCAGCATAGAGCAAGGGGGAGTGACCTGTGAGTTGTGCTTGTTCAAATTTTCAGGCTAAGTCAACGTTTTCTAAAAACTCCCTACAGCAGCTTTAATTAAATCTAGAGTGTACTGAACGGTTTTTCATTCAAAATCTGAGAGATTTTTCTCTTTCTCAGCTTTAAAGTTGTTTGATTATTAGCTAGTGATGTCATCATAGACAGCGGAAGATCAAATAAGCTGCATTCACAACAATGCACAGATCTCTTTTAAAATAGTAGCCTAAGATGTTTTTGTCCTGTCTGTTTAATCCTTTAAGACATATAACTGACTGTTTACATTAATTTTGCGTCATAAAAGCATTTTGAGATGCAAGTAGGCTACAATTAAACTTAAACGGAGTCGCACACAGCTACTTGCACGAGTGCCCTTCACAAAGTGCAAGTGAAAATTGAAAGCAGCCTTCTGTCAGTGAGTTTCATATTTTTAAAAATATAAGCCCACAACACTGCAAACAACATAAATGATGCCTTCGTAGAGCATTTGTAAGGAAAATAGGCCTACCAGTGGGCGAGAACGCAAGCTGCAAGCGCATTTCTCTCACAGAGTGTATGTGCAATGAACCACGTACACTTATTTGTTGCTGTTTGATAAACAGCATAGCAAATAAAAAATTAACAGCCTTTTGAAAACATGTAAATGCTGACTGACTGTGTGACATCAGAAATGGAAAGTTGCACAGCGCTTGCACGTATACATGTTCTTACTGCAACATTTTGAACAATGAACAATAATCATAATTATGGCATATCAGTCAAAATATAGATACTAAATATAGATAAATATATACTCAAATCTAATACTGAGAATAAGAATACTAATAAAAAATTAAATATATAGGTATAACAACATCTTGATAAGCAAACACTTTAGTTTAGTATTGTTATATGTTAATATATATAGAGTCCAGCTGATGAAATTAATATGCCATCCTCAAATTTCATTGGCTACACAATCAGCTTTTGTAACTAACCATCAAATTACAGAAGTCAAATATTGTTACGGCAGACAGAAGTAGATCGGATAGTGTCTGTATAATCAGATAACCAGCCGTCCACTGCCCAAACACTTTTGTCCAACTCTCAAAATATTTCCATTTTCTGCCATGTTATAAATAGTTTTGTATAATCACAGTATAAATGTATGAAGTTTGACAGGAACAAAGGCATGATGAATGAGCTGTCCACAGCATTCTGTTCATATAGCACATATCAAATGAACTCACTCTCAAAATTTGGTTTTCTCTCCTGTAATTTCCAGGTAGTCCCTTTGGTTATTTAAAGTGGCTGTAATTTTCTTTCTTAATTAAATTATGCACAAGATAACTGCATTTTGTAAGGCAAAAAAGACTGACAATCATATTTCACTGCTGTGTGAATGTACACAATTTGCCTGTATGAGCTATGTACTGGTTTTTATTCCTTATTTTTCCTGAAAACGAATTAGCAAAAATATGAAAATGGCCGGTCGTTTCGCTAGATAAGACCCTTATTCCTCGTCTGGTATCGTTTAAATCCCTTTGAAGCTGCACTGAAACTGTAATTTTGACCTTCAACAGTGGAGTCCCATTGAAGTCCACTATAAGGAGAATAATCCTGGAATGTTTATCAAAAACCTTAATTTATTTTCAACTGACGAAAGAAGGACATGGACATCTTGGATGACATGGGTGTGAGTAAATTATCAGGAAAATTTTATTTGAAAGTGAACTAATCCTTTAAGATATTTTGCTTTTGCAACTTTATTTACATGACAACTCAGTAAACTCCCCTGTGAAACAAAGCAGCATTTCTTCAATACTGAAATTCAATTAACATTTTCACAAGCAAACAGTTCTTTCAGCCACTGCAGAGTAACTTTATTAGCAATGTGAATATTAGTTCAACAGCATTTAAAGAGCTCTTTTAGTACGCCTTAGTGTTCTCTGCTTCTCCTTTTCTCAACATCACTTCTTTTTTCAAAACCAACCACAGAGAGTATTTTAAACAAGTTTTTTAATTGTTCCCATCTTTAAAAAAAGACATAAAAATGATGTTATTTCTTTTTGTCAATACTGAAATATAACTGAACCTCAGCTCTGTTCTTTGATGATGTACTGCACAGTAAACCTGGATTAAAAACAGTATGATTATGATACATAACATTCATTGTATTATTTAAAGGTAAGGTCATTTCAAAAATGCTGTTTGTTTCAGCATTCAACTGTAAGGCAGTCACGTTTGCAAAATTTAAATACAGTGCACAGCATAAACGAGTATACCCCCTCTGAAACTTATGAAAGTCAGCAATTACTCAATTACTTAGAAGACATGTTAGGGTTCATATAATGTTCCAGCATGTCTGTGTTTCTGGTGTAAGTCAACAGGTAAGTATGTTGAACCAAAACATTTAAAGAGAAGTAATTTCTTGACCATTAAAAGTGTTATATAGCCCACTGAATCATTCTCAGACTTAATGCTGACAACAATGGAACCACTTGGGAAAGAACTGTCAGGAGACTTATTTCTTAGCACAAAAGAGGACAGTGGTACAAGAGGATTACCAAATCATTGTTTGAAAACAGTGTGAAAGTGTGAAAACATAGCAAAGGTAACAGAAATTCAAAAAGAAATGGACTTGTGACAAGGCTGAAATAATCAGGCTTTCATTTTAAGCTTTCATTTAGTGGTGAGGGATTTTTTTTGCTAGACAAAGAGCAGGAGAAATACCAAGCGAGTGTCTCAGAGCCAGTAAAAGCTATGAAAAGAGTGACTGTTTATCTCACAGAGTAAGATGCAGCCTGCAGAAATGACATACATGGTTGCTGTTCTCACCAGAACTACCTTCTGTAGCCAAAGCACAATAAAGTCAGTTAGCCATTTCCAAAGCCCATATTTTACAAAATATAGATTCTGGGAATCAATACTCTGGTCTCATGAGACCAAATCAATCATTTTGGATCTAACAGCATCCAAAATGTCATGGTGTTGTTAGAGGAGGAGTACAGTGAGAAGTGCCTGGTTCCCACAGTAAAGTTCAGTGGTAGTGAAGCTCTTATATAGGGATGTATGAGTGCTGAACGTGTGAGGGAGTTGTGCTTTATCAATGCTGTTATGAATTCCCACACCACTGTGTAATGTAATACACAAACTTGAAACAGAAAATGTTACCCTTTCCTCATTCCCTGCATTGTTGGGCATTTTTTGAACACGACAATGAGGATATGCATTCTCCCAAGGTGAAAAAACTTCTGTAGCATACTAAGTACTAGAATATTATACATTTGTTGAATTAAATCTAGGGTGTACTCATATAACAAAATTGGCTAATTTACTTATTTTATGGCTATTAAAGCTTCAATATGTAATATTTTCTGTCCGCTACAGGTTGTTAGAGGCCTATTCAAAACAAAGGCATAGTTTGAGCGTGGAATCTTGGGACATGTGGTCTTCACATCACAGCTGGTGATGTGGAACCAAACAGTTGTTCCCTTGTCTATTAAAACATGTAATATATTAAAGCGTCTTTGGTTTTTCTCATGATTTACAAATAGTTGCAAACATTTGGGATATTGTAAGTACTCAAGTGAACAAAATATAACACTGGCCTAGTGGTTTTTGGATATTTTACTTCAAAATTCTTACATATTGCACCTTTAATGCCATATATTTCTCAGTTTTTATTATGTATATGTTTAATACATCTTAGTTTTGCCATCTTCCCATGAATTGTATTAGTGATCATAAAGAAAATACATCTTTTGTATTTGTTCAGAGGGGGTGTACTCATTTATGCTGTGCACTGTAATATTATATATATTATATATTATATTATATATATATTATATTATTATATATAAGCACAAGTTTACAAATAAACTTTATAAAATAAATTGACAAATCTCACCATCATTGAGTCTGCCTGTGATTACATGAAGAAACAGAAAAATCTGAGAGAAACTAAATCCAGAAGAACTGTGGCCATGTCTCCAAGGCGCTTGAAGAAACCAACCTGCAAAGCTACAGTACTGTGATAAGTTTTAGGCACTTATGTAAAAAAGCTGTAAAGTGAGGATGCTTTCAAAAATAATGTCATCATAAATATATTTTATTTATCAATGAACCTGTATTTACTAAAACAAATGAATATTTGGTCTGACCACCCTTTGCGTTTAAAACAGCTTTTGTCCAGATACACTTGTGCATATT
This sequence comes from Megalobrama amblycephala, assembly GCF_018812025.1. NCBI lineage: Eukaryota > Metazoa > Chordata > Actinopteri > Cypriniformes > Xenocyprididae > Megalobrama > Megalobrama amblycephala. The sequence goes on along the minus strand of NC_063046.1, from coordinate 44,096,591 downwards.
TTTTTTCAGGTAGCTTTGCAGGTAGATTTCTTTAAGCGTCTTTGAGACATGGCCACAGTTCATCTGGATTTAGTCTGTCTCATTTTTTTCTGTTTCTTCATGTAATCACAGACAGACTCGATGATGGTGAGATCAGATCTCTGTGTGGAGCACCGGCTGTTGTCAGACTCCTTGTGCATTCAAAAATCTCACAGGATTATTACAATTAAATGTCAAAAGGAATGTTTGGAAATGTAAACTGATATTTCCTACTGACCCACTACAGCAAAATATATACTGTAAATAACTGGCTTAAAACCATTTGTTTGATGTTGTTTGTGAATAAAAGCCTAAATTCAATCTTTTCATCATATAAAGCAATCATGTCTCTTCAGAAAATTGGGATTAAACCACTCAATTCATATGGATTATTTTGACAATCTCTTTATGAACATTTTGAAGCGTCAAAGTGGTAGTTGTGTAGCTGTCTAGCTGTCTATGGAGGGACAGAAAGCTCTCAGATTTCATCAAAAAGATCTTCATTTGTTTTCCGAAGATGAACGAAAGTATTGTGGGTTTGGAACGACACAAGGGCGAGTAATTAATGACAGAATTTTCATGTTTGGGCGAACTAAACCTTTAAGGAGCAAGCAAAAGTATTTTTAGTGACCTTTTAAAGTGGTACTTCGCTGGCAAAATGGGCTTTCAATAAAACATGGACGCTTATACAACAGAAATGTGAAAAATTTTTGAAATTGGTGCTACCTGACCAGAGAAAAGAGTTATCTTCCCTTGTGCCAAATAGGTAGGAACATCCATAATGCACTGGGCATGTTGACATTCCAAGACCACTCCCACAGTCTGCTATCCGGTTGTTAAGTCTGACGTCACGCGGCAGCGCTTCCGGGTCCAAACGCTCTATCTCATACCACAAGAAAACAACAAATGGTGCTAATGTACATACACGATGTGGTGTAATAGTACAAAAAATATATAATTATAACCTTTATCTCCATACCAAAATCCCAGATGGCCAGACAATGATTCATCTTTATAAATCGTTAAAATATTAATATCTGTGACGCTGTCAGCACGGAGACTGTTGTGTAGACTCTAAGTATTTCAAATGTTTAACTTTTTAAAATGATTGATGTTTAAAATGAATAAATAGCGCTCATAAACAGCCGTCGATGGCATTCTCAAGTGAAATGAGTCGAGGCTTGGACCCGGAAACGGCGTTCCTTACGTCACGACTTAACAAGCGGATAAATACGCTTAACAGAGTCAAATACCTTGCTTTAGTACTTTAGTACTTCTTAGCAAACTTTTTGTCATAATGGTTTTGACTTGAATTGTTCCTGGGTACAAGAATTCAAAGAATAAACGTTTAGTGGGAGTGAGTTACTTTAATTTTCCAGTTGTTAGTCTGGCACGTTAAAGGCAGTGACTAAAGGCTGCAAAGAATTGTAAATACAGTGAGAAAATTTCAAACTGGATGACCATGAACACTGTTTTAGGCCAAATGGAGGGGAAAAAACTGAAAGACACTGCCATTCTGTCAGTTCCACTTGAAGCAAAACACTGTCATATACAGGTATGAAAGCTGTTGCCAATGCCATAGTGTTTCATTTTTACCATAATGCTGTTTAAAGAGTAGAAAGAGTAATTTTGCCATTTTCAGTGATAAACCTACCCTTACAATAACTGTTCCGTTAACAATCCTCTGTCAACCAGACTGTCTGTGGTTTTCATGAAACCCCTGGAAGTGTCAAAAGTTTTGCTCACAAATGAATGTGAATTTCTACATCCGGGTAACATGGAGAATGAGTAAACATTGTTCATTTATATAAATACTACCAACATTTTAATAATACAAAGCATAGTTAATGTGAGTTCAGTGGTTCTATCTTAATATTATAAAACGATAAGAATACTTTTTGTGCGGCAAAAAAAAAAAAGACGACTTTTCAACAGTATCTATATGGGCTGATTTCAAAACACTGCTTCATGAAGCTTCTGAGCTTTATGAATCTTTTGTTTCAAATTAGTGATTTGGATCTCCTATCAAACGGCTAAACTGCTGAAATCACGTGACTTTGGCACTCCAATCCACTGATTCGATTCGTAAAGCTCTGAAGCAGTGTTTTGAAATCGGTCCATATAGATATTGTTGAAAAGTCATTATTTTGTTTTTTCGGTGCACAAAATGTATTCTTGTCGCTTTATAATATTAAGATAGAACCACTGAACTCACATGAACTGTTTAAAATATGTTTTTAGTACCTTTATGGACCTTGAGAGTTTGAATGGCTTTGCTCTCAATAGAGGCCTCACTGAGCCATCGGATTTTATCAACAACATCTTAATTTATGTTCCGAAGATGAACGAAGGTCTTACAGGTGTAGAACGACATGAGGGTGAGTAATAAATGACATTATTTGCATTTTTGGGTAAACTAACCCTTTAAAGCAAAACAGAAAATTGTAGTCATGAATATGTATGTATGTCACCCAATGCAAAAAAAAAAAAAAAAAAAATAGGCCTAAATAAAATACTCATATATTTAACTCAGGTGCTGTCCATTTCTTCTGATCATCCTTGAGATGGTTCTACACCTTCATTTGAGTCCAGCTGTGTTTGATTATACTGATTGGACTTGATTAGGATAGCCACACACCTGTCTATATAAGACCTTACAGCTCACAGTGCATGTCAGAGCAAATGAGAATCATGAGGTCAAAGGAACTGCCTGAAGAGCTCAGAGACAGAATTGTGGCAAGGCACAGATCTGGCCAAGGTTACAAAAAAAATTCTGCTGCACTTAAAGGGGCTCTATGTAAGATTTTTACTTTAATAAAGCATAAAAATACCCTGGTATGTTTGCAGATAATTAGGAAACATGCTAAGTTCACCTACTTGTTTCTCAGAAAAACAATGCCAGAGCCACATACACAGCCAGATATTCTACTGTGAAATGTGTGTTCCGTGTCAGAATGTCTGTCTTTGTTTTGGTCTGTATGAAACCGTGTGCTGCCAGTTTATCCAATAGTATTTCGACATCACAGGTTGCCAGTTGGCGGAAAACACAGCGTATTCCAGGCATGGAAACCAGCAAACAAACTGGGTCAGAGAATAGCAGATTCTACCTAACCTAAAAAGCCTCTGCATCCATCTAAAAATCTATGAACAACAGCATATTAGATAAATCAACTCATCAGCTTACAGTGTGCAAGTCTCCTCAGCTTTCATTGTGAATTGCGCTCCCTATTGTAGCTGGCAACCGCGTCTTTGAACGAGGGGGCGGGCCAAACAATATTTTGAATTTGGACTGCAGTACCCATTTTAAACACTGGGTGTCATTACTACATAGAGCTCCTTTAAGGTTCCTAAGAGCACAGTGGCCTCCATAATCCTTAAATGGAAGACGTTTGGGACGACCAGAACCCTTCCTAGAGCTGGCCATCCGGCCAAACTGAGCTATTTGGGGAGAAGAGTCTTGGTGAGACAGGTAAAGAAGAACCCAAAGATCACTGTGGCTGAGCTCCAGAGATGTAGTCGGGAGATGGGAGAAAGTTGTAGAAAGTCAACCATCACTGCAGCCCTCCACCAGTCGGGGCTTTATGGTAGAGTGACCCGACGGAAGCCAATCCTCAGTGCAAGACACATGAAAGCCCGCATGGAGTTTGCCAAGATGGTGAGAAATAAGATTCTCTGGTCTTATGAGACCAAGGTAGAACTTTCTGGCCTTAATTCTAAGCGGTATGTGTGGAGAAAACCAGGCACTGCTCATCATCTGTCCAATACAGTCCCAACAGTGAAGCATGGTGGTGGCAGCATCATGCTGTGGGGGTGTTTTTCAGCTGCAGGGGCAGGACGACTGGTTGCAATCGAGGGAAAGATGAATGCGGCCAAGTACAGGGATATCCTGGACGAAAACCTTCTCCAGAGCAAGGTTATTTTCGTAAATGAAAACTGAAACTAAGACTAAAACTATCAGTTAAAAAACATTTTCGTTAACTGAAATAAAATGTAAAATTCATAATAATGAAAAACTAAAACTAAACGAAACTAGCAACAGTTATTGAAAAACTAACTGAAATAAAATAATTATAAAAAAAGGAGTATTCGTTTTCGTAATTAATAAGCTCTCATCCCGTGGCGGAAAATCTGACGTGGTTTAAAACCAACCAGGCTGTATAATACATTTACCTGTAGATGGCGCTTTATGCATGCGAGGTTAGCTGAGGCTGATAGCAACATCAGTTAACTGATAAATACGACAGACATGAATGATGGCAGGGGGTAGGAAACGACAGAGCCCTGTTTGAGACTATTGCAAATTTAATTCCGAAACAGGAAAAAGCAAATGCATTCACGCTGAATAAAACTTTGTGGTTTGAAATAAGGGGAAAATCCACAAACCTTAAAGTACATTTGCAAAAACATCGTGGAATAAAATCCTTCAGCAAATCAGAAAGGAAGACTACCATCGGTAATGATAAAGTCAACGAGGGTCACATACACACAAACTCAAAAAGATTTAATCTTTAATATGTATGTTTGTTCATATGCATGTTCATCATGTATTATGTAAATTTAAGGTGCATTTGTTTGGTTCTTTTTTGCATCTCAAACCCTTGTTATTTTTTCAAGAGTTAATGTAAACTGTGCAAACATTACATTTTGCTGAAAATAAATGTCTTGCTTTGCTTTCTTTGGTCGACACTGGAAGTGTTCTGTTAGCTGCTAATCTATAATTACTAAAACTATAACTGAAACTAAATAAAATAAAAACTAAATAGAAATGTGTTTGCAAAATAAAAACTAAACTAAAACTAACAAAACCATTCATGAAACTAACTAAAACTAAACTTAAATTTAAAGCAAAATTGAAAACGATATTAAAATAAAAACTAATTTAAAAAGCAAAACTATAATAACCTTGCTCAAGAGTGCTCAGGACCTCAGACTGGGCCGAAGGTTTACCTTCCAACAAGACAATGACCCTAAGCACACAGCTAAAATAACGAAGGAGTGGCTTCACAACAACCAGAGCCTTGACTTAAACCCAATTGAGCATCTCTGGAGAGACCTAAAAATGGCTGTCAACCAACGTTTACCATCCAACCTGACAGAACTGGAGAGGATCTGCAAGGAAGAATGGCAGAGGATCCCCAAATCCAGGTGTGAAAAACTTGTTGCATCTCTCCCAAAAAGACTCATGGCTGTATTAGATCAAAAGGGTGCTTCTACTAAATACTGAGCAAAGGGTCTGAATACTTAGGACCATGTGATATTTCAGTTTTTCTTTTTTAATAAATCTGCAAAAATGTCAACAATTCTGTGTTTTTCTGTCAATATGGGGTGCTGTGTGTACATTAATGAGGAAAAAAAAATTTAAACTTAAATGATTTTAGCAAATGGCTGCAATATAACAAAGAGTGAAAAATTTAAGGGGGTCTGAATACTTTCTGTACCCACTGTATATATAGGAACCAAATAGATTGAAACACTGTTTTTTAGTTGTTGTTTTTGTTTTGTTTTGTTTTGTTTTGTTTTGTTTTATTTGTTTTAGTTGGGATATATAGCACCAAAAAGAAACGCAAAAAAAAGTAATAAAATGGAAATTATAATCAACTACCGGGTAACACCTTACAATAAATTTTCATTAATTAACATTAGATAATGTATTAACTAACATGAACTAACCATGAGCAATACATTTGTTACTGTATTTGTTAGTCTTTGTTAACATTAGTTAATAAAAATACAGCAGTTCATTATTTGTTCACGTTACTTGACAGTGCATAAACGAATGTTAACAAATACAACTCTTGATTTTAATAATGTAAAATTAGTAAATGTTTAAATTAACATTAACAGAGATTAACACATGCTGTTCCTTATTAGTTCATGTTAACTAATGTAGTTAGCTAGTGTTAACTAATGTACCTTATTGTTACCCATTACTGCAATACACTAATCCACTGGATTAGGTTACTAAATATATTTTACTAAATACAACCAATCTGTACCAGAAGATTTATTAAAAGTAATTCTAGTAGCCACGCTGCAAGGTATTGTTCACTAAACACAAAAGGCTGCTTTTGTTCAGATCAATTTAAGCTTTAAACAAATCAGGTTTTTCAGATCTGAAAATCTGTGTCTGGGTAACTGGCTAAAGATCACGTCTTTGGCACAAACCAATGCTTTCACAACCTCTAAACCTGCACTGACATGTATCAGTGTTTTACCAGTTCAGACATGGGCACATATATTTCTTGAATTACACAGCAGCATAGCATATCCCACTAATGCAGCAATTCACTTGTTTCCACCTTGAAATGAGTTGCAGATGTGTCCTGTTACAGTTACAGTCACAGACAACAGGTCCATACGCAAATGATTAAATCTAACCATATAGCTGGACATCGTTATTGCAAGAAAAGGATTCTAAACTTGTTTTTTTAAGGAAGGAGAAAATATTTTCAACATCTGTTGTACCGGCTACAAATTCATCTGTCACTTAGTAGAAGCTCGCAAATAATTCAGATGCAACAGGTTGCGTCTCATCCCTCAAAAAAACATGAAAAAAAAAAACTATCCAAAGGTAAAAGAACATTAGAATCAGGCTACATTTAATGCAGTTTAATTCGCAGGAAGGATAAACATGGTTTGTGTTTTGTGCAATGAATTATTGTCTGATGAGAGCTTGAATCCATCAAAACTCAAGACATTTAAAGGATTAGATCACTTTAAAATAAAAATTACCCAAAGCTTTACTCATCCTCAAGCCATCCTAGGTGTGTATGATTTTCTTCTTTCTGATGAACACAATCGGAGAAATATTAATAAAAAGGTCCCATGGCATGAAAATTTCACTTTATGAGTTTTTTTAACATTAATATGAGTTCCCCTAGCCTGCATATGGTCCCCCAGTGGCTAGGAAAGGCGATGGGTGTAAACCGAGCACTGGGTAAATTGAGAAAATGAAAACTCAGATGGACCAATCTGGAATCTTCCCTATATGTTGTCATACGGGGAAAGGTTACCTCCCCTTTCTCTGCTTTGCCCGCCCATGAGAAAATGAGCTACTACCGTGAGATTCGAGCACAATATTTTTTTTTTTCCTTAAGAGACATCATGCCTTGTAAACGAGCGAAGCATTGCAGTTGCTCAGTGTTTGGATGTACAAATGAACACCTTTATTAATTTTATTTAATTTCAGTTAATTTTATTTTCTCTGGTAATGCGCCGCTAAAACTTCCCATAGTTTTGTATGTCTGCACCACACATTTCACCGACGACTGTTTCCTCAACGTGGGCCAATACAGCCCAGTTACTGTCGCTAATGTGAAGGTAGACAGCATCAAGGATGTGTGTGAATACACACACTGTAACGCGAGTGTTGTACATTTCTTTGTTGTTTGAATAACCGTTCTGCTGTTATGGCGCACGCGATAGCCACATTTCCAGATTGCAGAGCTTGATGTAATTGTAATAAGATTGTAAAAACTTTTAAGATTTATGAACTATAAAATATGTAAACAAATAAATGATGTTGGCATGGTAGCACATTTTCCACAACGGCACGTATCCGAAAAGGTATATGTAATAATGGCAGAGGTCTTACTAATTTAGTTGCACTGGTTAGTGTCTATAGTTGATAAATATATATATATATATATATATATATATATATATATATATATATATATATATATATATATATATATTAGGGCTGTAACGATATGCGATATGAAACCGAAATCGCTATACGCAGGTCCACGAACCTGTATCGCGAAGTGAGAAGGCAGAATCGCGACACACCCCTTCCAACTCCCAGAGTTATCCTTCCTGTCCAGATCCAATGCTACCACATTTTCAAATTACTATAAGTATTAGGGGTGTAACGATTTATCGCAGATGGTGTGTCTCAATCAGCTCTCTAGTTCAGTAAGTGTTTCAGGCACACATTGAATCTTGCAAGCAGGTTTAAACGTTTCTCATGTCAGTCTCTTGCATGGTCGCGTGAGAAAAGTCGTGGCTTTCTTTCACCGCAGTGCACAGCAACAGCTGTGCTCACAGAAAAGCAAAAGACGCTTGCGATGCTTTGCTTTAAGTTAGGGGCCGTTCACATATTGCGTCTTTTCCGCGTGCAAGTCAGTTATTATTTTCAAATGTAGCCGCGCGGCAGGCGCGCTCATAATGGGATCAACGCGGTCGCGACGCGCATGCAATTCTCAACTTCTCAGAATGCCGCAAGCGCACCGCAGGTCGTGTGACAAGAATCAACCGATCAGCTATGGCCTTTCCGTAACAAAACATCAAAAGCTCAGCCGAACAGCTGATCATAGCTGTTCATGGTGGTTTTTATATCTTATCTCCATCAATATATCTCGTAGTAAAACTAATGCAAGGGCTAGAAATCATTTATCCTTTGTAGAAACATCCTGATCCTCTTGGAGAGCTCAGTTCATGGTTGCATAGCAACGACCGACGCCACGGGAGCGCAAGCGCTTTGGAAAGAAGGAGAAGCGGTGCGGCCGCGCCTTCCACGCGTTTTTAGACGCGATATGTGAACGGCCCCTATTCATAATTCTAAGTTCATGTTAAATTTAACATTTTTTTTCAGTGACAGACAGCCCTATTCAACTGTTAATTTGAATACAGAAGGTTTTTATTAAAATTTTATATTTATTTATTTTATTGAAATGTGATCTTGTATGTACAACAAGGAAAATTATTGAAATTTGTTCATGTTTTTTTAATAAATCTTGTTTGAATTTCAGTTTCATTTTTTCAAAATATCGTGATACGTATCGTATCGTGAACTCTGTATCGAGATACGTACCGTATCGTGACCTGAGCGTATCGTTACACCCCTAATATATATGATAGCATATCAGTGCAACATGAAGAGCCAACAATGTAGGCTAGCATTAGCTACATGATAATAACTGTAACAGCATACATAAACCATCTAAAGTACCATATCCAGACACAATGTTTTAAACTAACCATTCGGAGACATCCTGCTGTAGCAGCTGAGTTGCAACTTCTTCATCTGGTGCTTCTCCATCCGGATCAGATTCTGGGTCAAACTAAAAAGCTTGAACGACTGCGTGTCTATGAGCCATTGCTATACATCATGCAACGTCAACTGGCGGCCCGCGGGCCAAATCCGGCCCGCCAGAGATTTCCATCCGGCCCCCAGAATAATACTGAATTCAGGAATAGCCTTGTAAGAGGAAAAAAGTTTAGGGCTGGTCCGAATACCATTTTTGAGCTTCGAAGCTTCGGTAGTAATGAACATCGACTCTTCGGAGAGAGGGGCTGAACATATTTTTCTCTCTAATAAAGGCAGGAATCTGTGTCTGTATGTCCGTTTGCATTTTAATTATTTCGAGAACCGTTCATCCAATCGACTTCACAAGGCAGTGCAGTGTCGCATTTGGTGCAATATAGATGGACACGCGAGACGCGACACATTCAGAATTAATAAACTTTTAGTAAACTACAGTCAGAACAGCGCGAGCGGGAAGCGGCGCACCTCACGCGGGCAGGGCTTATGCTCCGAGAACGGACACTGCACTAGTGATATAAAACGCACACACACAGGTCTGTTAAATTAAGCAATACTTTTAAGGTAGTCTAATATTTTTCTGACTAACAAATTGGCACAGTAAGGGTAGATTTAAATAAAGAAAAACGAAATTTAAATAAAGAAAAAACGAAATTTAAATAAAGAAAAAACGAAATTTATATAAACAAAAACGAAATTTAAATAAAGAAAAAACGAAATTTAAATAAAGAAAAATGAAATTTAAATAAAGAAAAACGAAATTAAGTTAAATTAAAAACGAGATTAATTTAGATTGATAATAACGGGTAAAAATGCTAATACATTTTGTTTCTATTATTGTATTTTCCACAGTGTCAAAGCAACAAAACACAAGCTCAGACATGCACTTCGGTCCATACAAACTCCGCTGTTCTGCGCTCTAGCCAGAGAACACTCCCGTTGCTGGAACACGCGTCGGTTCTATTTCTAGCATGCACGCGTTTTCCGCGTGGCTCGAGCGCGCCTGAGACGCGTGTCTCAGTGTGCAAACTCCAACCTGTTAAATATGGGAGCCGAAATAAAAACGGACACGCCACGCAGCTGAGACGCTCACGCAGCCAGTGTGTCGCCGGCCTTATTCAAGGGGGAATGAGAATCGTTTCGCGGGGGATCCCAGGTGTGCAAAAAATAAAAATAAAAAAATATTCGAATGTCAAATTTTCAAATCGAATACCAACCCACCGAACGAATATTTGAATATTCGGGTCCGTTCCATATTTGTTTATTTTTAAATCTAACGGGAAAAAAACCCTTCTGAAAAGTAGCTTGTGCCATAGCCTGCCTTCAGTCAAGAATGACGATAAACGCGTTCTCTCATTGAACATCTTTTATTGTTTCACGTGCTCATTTTTTCACAAATGTCAAAATTTTCCTTGCCTGGGATTAGCGCACAATTGCGTGACAGTGATGGACAGCTTGACAGCCTCACAAATATGAAGCCTAAAATATCGCTATCGCCCCCTGGTGGCTTGCTGCAGTACAGGTAATATGTAAAAAATAAAACATTTGGAATTAGAATTAGTATATCAAATAATAACATATTAGGATACAATTCGAATTTTATTTTATATTATGAGTATCTGGCCCTTACAGTGTCTGCAGAGAAAAATTCTGGCCCTTGGACAAATATAGTTGATGACCCCTGCTATACATCCACTGTCAACATTGGCGCATGGTACAGTAGCCACAAACTGGTTAAGGCCACACCCACCCTCCACCTTGCCCCGCCTCTCTCCTCCTCATTAGCATTTAAAGCTACAGACTAGAGCCCTGCGCGGGAATGATTTCCTTAACCCGCACCCGCCCGCTGACCAGGACCACCCGCTCCCGCAACCCGCGTGTTCCACTCCCGCCCGCAATGTTTGTGTCCACTCCCGCCCGCTCCCGCGGACTTTCTCTCAGAGCTTGTAAAAAATAGGCCTAAACAAATACTCTCAGACTAAATTCATTCAAGTTAACATCCAGAATAACAGACTTTAAACATGATTGCGTAAAAATAAGATGAAGTAGCCGCAAAACCAAAGCACCACACGTGATAAAAACATTGGGTATGTTTTATTAGCATTATAAAACATTAACCGTTAAAACAAAACCACAACTAGCGGCACCTCAGTTTTTAAACGCAGGCTACTGCATACACACCCACCGAACAATTAACTAAACAAGCAGTTTAAATAACAGTTTAAGTAAATAAGCCAAAGCACAATACGAAATAACTTTAACTTATTAAATAAACACATACTAGATATACTTTAAACAAATTAAATACAAAACGAAATAAATCAAATAAATAGAATGCCTTGCTTAACAGGCTATTGTAAAGAAAATAAATAATACTAATAAATAAATAAAAATAACGTAGCCTACTTAAACAAACGAATTTGATCACTGGGCCTTGCATTGCTTACTCCATATTACTATGAAGGAAAAGTATATTGCTGACTGCGGTCGCAGACTTGTGCATCTTTCTTCCATGATCCGCCCACACACACTGAATGCCCTCTCTGACGGTGCACTAGATGCGAGAATGCTCAAAATAAAACGTGCGAATTTTAAGAATTGTTTCCAAGTGTCTGACTTGTCTTGCTTTGCTTTTGTCAAGTCCTGAGGAAAGCTCATTGTGGGACTGGCTTGTAGTGGCTGAAATTCTGCACCAAGGCTAAATTTCGGGAAAGAGACTTCAGATACAGTACTGGGGACCACTTAGGCCTATATAAAAGCATCCAAAAAGTAGCATGTCATGGGACCTTTAATAAATATCCTGACGCATCCAAGCTTTATAATGGCAGTAAGCATTACCAAAAGAGTATGAGCTGAAGAAAGTGCTTCCATCCACATCCATAAACGTTCTCCACACAGCTCTGGGGGGTTAATAAAGACCTTCTGCAAAACGTCAGTTACACTTTCTCCGTACGTTGAATACGGAAGGCAGTCTGGAAGAGGAAGCTAGATATTTTACTTCATAACTTGTTAAATATGGATATTTTTTAACGCATCGTTAAAAATCGCCTTTATTAACCCCCCAGAGCTGTGTGGAGAACGTTTATGATGGATGGATGTGAATGGAAGCACTTTCTTCATCTCATACTCGTGACCCCTGCCACTGCCATTATAAAGTTTGGATGTGTCAGGATATTCATTAAAGGGTGAGTAAAGCTTGGGCTAATTTTCATTTGAAAGTGAACTAATCCTTTAAAAACCAACGCCCAAACACAACTCAAATGTTGTGAAAACAAAATGTTGAAAATTAAAGTACTGATGTCTTCAAAGAATCACAACAAATCAACAAAACTCTAAATTGCACTTGCTCTGATTTATGCATTCAGAAAATTATCAATTTCTTCAGGAATGTTATTATGCATATTTTTGGGCCTAAGCACTTCATAGCAATAACTCAAAGTTTGTTTTTACAGGCAGTCTATGTTTGGTTCAGCAAACAAAACCAACAGAGACAACAAAGGCCGCATTTACACTGCAAGTCTTAATGCACAGATCCGATCTTTTGACCATATCCGATTTTTTTGGACGACGTGCTTACATTTCTTTTAAAAGTGACCTGTATCGGATGTCTCCTTTTTACACTGCACTTGGCGAAACGTACCAAAAATAGCCTATATGACATCACAAATCAATTTCAATGGTACATTGAGCTTAATTTATTGACATGAATTCATATAGAAACCCTTTTAATGCAATAGTTACATCCCTACATAAAAATAGCCTAATACAAATTCTTCATGACAGTATACGTACGCAGCTCCGCTGGAAGCGTGCGAGTTGAATACTTGGGTACGGGTAGATATTCACAGCTTCATGGGCTCGAATCCGCCATCCTATACTAGTTTTTTTGTCATTAAAACCAATGCGTTCATCATTGATTGTAATATCATATTGCAAGTTTGTGTGCTTTTTATTTTGTGGTTTTAATGGAACGAATAGTCATTAGTCTCCACAACTGGACTGAAGCGCGCGTCTGTGCACTAGCTGTCGTCACTGACAACCGCGGCAACGTGCGCTCAGTGTGATTTCAAGAGCAACATTTCAACGTCAGATCGCCTTTTATTTAACACAAACAAATGAAATTAATAATCTACCAGTCAACTAGAGATGCTCCGTTTGTTATAGGTATGTCTGTACCGCGAAATGTAAAAAAAACCCTCAGTTTTCAATGACGCAGGAGTCGCATTTACAGGGGAATATCCGATCTGTCCGCTTACACTGCAGGCGCAAACGCCCGTATCCGATTCATATCTGATTTATAACCACATATGAATGAGGCCTGAAACCGATCTGTGAAAATCGGAATCCATGCGCTTTTTTCCTGCTTACACGGTCGTGACTCATATCCGATCTGTGCCACATGGGAGGAAAAAATCGGAATTGGGTCACTTGAACCGTGCAGTGTAAATGGGGCCAAAAAGTTATGCTTCTTGAAAGCTCAAAACCAAGAATGCAAAAGCATTTTAAGTTCATTCTACAAGTACAAACAGGTTCAACCAATTGCTCATCATTATGAGTAGGGAATATTAATCTGAATGCACTGGAACACCCAACATGCTTCACAAAGTAAAAAGAAGGCTAAACTTTCAGGTGGACTTTTCCTAAACATAGCATTAACAGGATTTATTTATGTGGAGAAATGTCCCTCTTTCACCTGCAAAAATGCTGCAGTACTAGTCTTTATAACAAGCACAAGCATGTAGGCCCGTGCCTGAGTGTAAATGCAAAGTGATTAAAGTAAGAAGAATGTACACAAAGAATTTGCTTAAAGGAACAGTTCACCCAAAAATCTGTTTTTAATAATGCCGGGTAAACACTGCACGATTTTCAGAGTAATCAAATCGCTGTTCTTCTCACACTGCATGACAGTATACTATTTAGTTGCTGTTGTGTGAACAACAGATCAGTGACAGGGGGTCACACATTACACAACATTTCAATAGGAAGAATCGCCAACAACTTTGTCTGGTCTACAGATTGCGTTTCACAACCAAACACACGTCAGAAGCGATACAGGAAATAATGTAATGCATGATACAGTTGGATTTCTTCCTGTTAAAATGATAGCCCATAAGAAGCTTGTAATCCAAGTTGTCTGTGTGGAAAAGAAAAGTTTTGTTGCAGATCTATGACTCCTCCCCCTGAACTTTTCCTTGCCCTGTATCTTGCTCTCTAATTGGCTGTAGGCCGTCACCGATGTACACGAGACTATCGCTGATGTAATTTCCAATCAAAACTATTTCACATTGCAGGACTTCCAGTTGCAAACAGGTTTAGATATGTGGCATGCTGTCAGTATGCTGCATACTATGGAAGCTTGTTTCAGACACTGAATAAAAAATAAAAAAGGTAATTGTGACTTTTTATCTCAGAATTCTGACTTTTTCTCACAATTTTGCGAGTTTACATTCTGTAAATTCTGAAAATAAGAAGTCAGAATTGTGAGATATAAACTCACAATTGCGAGTTATAGCCTAATGTCAGAATTGCGAGTTATAAACTCAATTGCGGGATATAAACTTGCAATTGCGAGAAATAAAGTCAGAATTGCAAGATATAAACTCGCAATTCTGACTTTTTTTCCTATCAGTAACTAATTTTTTTCTCGCGCCTCTGACTTTTTTGCGAATTTCAATTTTGAGTTATAAAGTGACTTTTTTTCTCAGAATTGTGAGTTTATATCTCACAATTCAGACTTTATAACTCAAAATTCTGACGTTATAACTCACAGTTGCATGTTATAAAGTCTGAATTGCAAGATAAACTCACAATTCTGAGGAAAAAAGTCAGAATTGTGAGATAAAAAGTGGCAATTACCTTTCATATTTTTTATTCAGTGGTGGAAACAAACTTCCATAGCATACAGCTGTCCATGATATTTAGCATGCTAAATATCTGAGGGGCATCGGCAATGCATCTGCGCTTCTCTCAGATCGCGTCTTTGATCCTACTACACGAATGTAACACATTAACAAGCATCAATTTGCCTCAGATTTCGGGCATTTGTTGGCGATTTTCTTCAAAACTGTCGGTGAGTGCAAATCATGGCTAAAGTCCTCCTGGGAAGTTCATATTTACGAGTTGGGAAATCGTGTTTACGACGTCAGGTGCGTTCAAGTCACTTTCGTTAGAACAAGATGGTGGTGTACATTCTCTTACACAAAAATACTGCAAGGTTTTTAAACTCTACTTCTAGAAAACGATGAACAAAGAATGTGCATCAGGTGTGTTTTGCTTTTTAATGGTTTTAATATGAAGCAACTGTAAACTTTATCATTACATGTTATATTACAATACTATTATATTTTGTGCAGGGAATTAGATTATTTTGTTGTAAATAAAAAAGCTTGACAATGCCACTGCTAAATACCTATAAATATTGTGGTATTCTGCCACGTTTCTCGCTGAACGAGCTTGAGCTCAACATGATTTGAACACACCATAAAAATCACGCAGTGTGTACCCGGCATTACTCAACTTCATGTTATTCCACAACTTTTGTGAAACACAAAAAAGGATGTTAGGCAGAATGACAGTCTATGAAAGTAAAAGGGGGGGTATGTCATTCCGCCAAACATCTCCTTTTCTGTTCCTCAGTATAAAGTTTTACAGGTTTTGGAACATTATGAGGGTATGTGATTCCTGAAGTTTCTTTTTTGGTGAACATTTTTGTCTTGCTTACATTGCTGTCTCCATTTTACACTTACTGTACACTGAGTCATGCATACCAGGAATTTCTCTCTCATAAATATCCAACACTAAAGAGCAAAGTCCAACTTTTAGAAACACATTCTGTGCCATGTTTTACAGCGTAAATTAATATATAATATATATATATATACATAAGACACATAAGAATCAGCTTACAGCTGTCCATGATTTATTTATGTGAAATACATGTAAGCCTTCAGTTCAAACTTGGCTAAAACAACATCCAAAATATCCTTCCGATAACAAGATAAATGCTATCATTAATGTAGAAACTATTTAATTTGCATGGAAGCTAGAGGATACGTGAAAACTTGCACTTAGTGTAGGCTATGTGTATGTTTCTTCAACTAGGCACTTATTTTGTTTTGATGGTAGTGAATGAGCGCAACATCAACAGGTTGAGGGAGTGTTTACACAAGGAGTGTATGAGCAAAACACACTTCAAAACTAAAGTTTGTAACCCAGTTTACAAAGGCTAACAAGATTTGTGACCATTTAAATACAATAACACAATTTCATAACGCCGTGACGCGCTGAAAGCGAAATCTCTCAAGAGTTGTTAGGGGAAATTAGGCAGGTATTTTCTAGAAACATACCTCAAACAGTGAGCAGCCTCCTTGTTGTCAAACTGGCGCTGTTACTTTCTGACGAGAAGATGTCACTATCTGCTTAGTTTGAAAACTTCTGTCCTCATGCCGTAGTTTCTTCCCATCAAGCGGCCGTTCCGGATTTCGAGTCTAGGCGCGCGGCTCTCCACGCCTACCTGCGCCAGGCCACGCTGACGCGGCTAGTGCCCAACCAACCGCGCCTGAATACAACACCACAGTAAACACGTGGGACACACGCCCAGATCATCAGGTATATTAAATTACAATTTAAAAAATGATAATAATAAATAAATACTATTATGTTGATTATGTTGAAATCAGTTTGAAATTGTCTCTTTCTTAGTCTTTGAATCACTAACACCGTCTCTCACTCTTTTCTGCATGTTGCAGCTTGATGCGCCTCCAGCGACGGATTCTGCAGGAATACATTTCAGGTAAACCCAACCACAGAGCATACAGCTGCTGGGCTAAGAACATTTACAAATCTAATTGTTAGATTACTCTTTTCTTTTTTCTTTTCTTTTCTTTTCTTTTCTTTTCTTTTCTTCTCTCTCTCTCTCTCTCTCTCTCTCTCTCCTTCTTTCTTTCATTCTTTCTTTGGGACCCATCAACTGTTTGGTTACAAACATTCTTTAAAAGATCTTCTTTTGTGTTCAATCCCTTTAAGTATGGTTAAAATCAAATACTCTACCCCCCGGGTTCACAGACAAAGCTTATACCTAGTCCCAGACTAAAATACATGTTTGAGCTGTTTTAACTAAAAGCAGCTTGCTCTGACATATCTTAAATTATGTCAGTGCCATTGTTTTGTCTCAAGATGGCATGGAAGGCATGGAAATAAAGTTTTTAATGTGACTTTCATAATGTAATAAGAAAAAGGCATAATTTTGTTTGTTTTAATAAACACCCACTCGGACATAAAAGTGCCTGAAGTTGAAGAAACACTCATGTACAGCCATGACAGTGATATAATATAAAAGATAACATGTAAAAAATATAAAAGAACAAGCCTGACAAATAATAGTTGTCATGAAAGCTTTGTCAACTCCAATATTTATGCGCAATTCAATAATTTGACCACATGATGGCGCTGAATTCCAGCATTTTCATTTCCCTGTGTTTGTTTTTTGCAATGAAGGTAGGCCTACCAGGTGCGCCGCTAGCAATTTTGGAGAAGGGTCTGGCTGCAGACCATGGACGAGTGGAGCTCCACTCTCGAACAGGAAATACGTCACCTCCACTTGCGTTTTACTTACATCTACACCTAACCCAACCCTAAACCTACCCTTACAAATAATGCAAATACAGTAATTAAACTATTGGAGGTGACGTATTTCCTGTTCGAGAGTGGAGCTCCACTCGCCCCCTCAGGCTGCAGCTAGACCCTATTGCAATTTTGGGCCCTATGAAAGAAAGTGAAGTTGGGCCCCCTACCGCACCCATTCTGCACCAAACATAAAGCCAACCAAAATCTTTGTCTACATTTACTAACACTGACCTATTATTTTTGCTATTGGTTTTGATTACTAGGTATCAGTATTTAGTCAGAGACCTACCATGGCTGTAGCTAGCAGATGAATTATTATTAAAATGTAAATGTATTTAGACAAATAAAGTACAGTAATCAGATATTCATAGAAAATGCAACATTCTTAAACAATGGTTAAACATACATTAGCTATATAAAACATGAACAAAGTGCAGTATGCAATACACTGCAACAGTGACTTTTAATAATAAATTAGACACTAGAGACAACTAGAGGCCTAAAATGACAGCAAAGGAAGCTCTCTCTCTGTCTCTCTCTCTCTCTCTCTCTCTCTCTGTTTCTCTGCCCTCATAACCTCTTTTTTCATTTTTGACGACCTTTGTCGACCTCGAAGACATCTCTAATTTGACAGTTTACCATCTGATCTCACACAGTGACTATTCCAGTGTTTCCCAACACCACTATAAAAATATAACAAAACTGCACAAACATGCATAACTTCGAACGGCATATAAAACTATTATATTAAAATTAGTACTCACATTTAATGCTAAACTTGAGCTTGAGTCAAATAAGAACACAATAGGTGTTAGTGACAATAATGATGTTAGTGATAAAACGAAAAATTTACTTATCGTTGCTTTAAATTTACACCTCGTATTTAATTAAACACTGTCATCGAAGTTGGTATTGAGGCTTTATATAGCTATACAGCAGACTTGCACATGTCATATAATATTAACATTTTATGAAAATCAAGCTCAAACTGAGTTACAAGGTTGTTGACAAGATATTTTGTCTCTCACTGAAACAGTCGCATCTGAGGTAGAAAATGCTTTTTACTACCTCAGCATGCATTATGCATTATGTTTTCATCATCGTACAGTATAGTTTATTGTAGCGCTCAGACTGGTTGAAATAATTAAAATCTCATGATATGATGAAGCGCTATGCAGAGGACATTTAAAACAGTATGCTTCAACTAGACGACAAAAACATACAAAATACAAAAAAAGTTAGCCTTAATGGACATAGTGTTTCTTGAGTAAAGAAAACACTTAACTTACGTAAACATCAGTTCTTTATTTACCCTCGCACTGCAAAGAAGTAGAGATCTCCGACTCCAAACTATGTGCGGGCGTGGCGGAGTTATATACGAGATTTGACTGACAGTTTGAGGAGCCAATGGAGTTACGAGGTTTAGTCACAAACTCTTTTAAATGCGTTTTATTGGTTAAATATTTGTAAAACCCACATACATAAAGGATGACCAACAGCATTAATTTTATAAAACAATTATGAAATATAGAGGTTTTGTCCGGACAGCGCGATGATTCTTATTGTAGCATTTATTTTTTAGGAATTTTATCATTTTCCACGGCACAGCTGACAAGCTGTCACAGCATATTAGTGCGCGGTGCACAGTGGTTGGGTTGGGAAACGCTGCTGTGGGACGGGACAAAACCATGCAGTGAATGGGGGGGATCATTTTGCCGGAAAATGCAGAAATAAGCCGTAATTTTGTTTTATTTGTAATTCTTTGGTATATTATACATTTATAATTTCTATTAAATTACTACTAGTACTATTACTATTAAAACCAATCTCTGGGGGCCCCAAAAGTGCATGGGCCCTTAGGATCGTCCTATATTCTTAATGGTCTACGAGTGTTTGGTTGTCTACAGTAGTTTCATTTGACCACATAATGGTTCTAAAGCCCAACATGTTTTAATTTCCCTGAGATTAAATAATGTCAAGATGCCAGAGAGGTTAATTATACTGGAACCTACATGTGTGTTATCATTTGGTGATGAAGTGAAAGCTATTTCAAGTTTCATTGCACTTAGTCATCTAAAATGTCCGCAGATTATTTAAAATATCTTTCTCAGATAATAGATGAATACATGAGTTTTAGTGTATTTTTGATCAAATAAATGCAGTCTTTGTGAGCATATATATATATATATATATATATATCTCACTACATTTACCAATACAGAGTATTTGCATATTTGCCTATAGTATCTGTGCCTCATTCACAGATGTACACATTACTCTTTTTTTTTTTTTTTTTTTACAGTCGTCTATCTCTAAGGGCCGCTTTTGTGTCCTGTCACGCCTTCTTTTTGCCATGACGACCCTATTTTACAGGCCTGGGGTGGTAAATACTGGTTTTACCAGTGAGAGAAGGAAAGACAGTGAGGAAAATCTACTGTGTATAATCTGCCTTTTCTCTACTAATAATCAAATCCTTAGTTTATGCTCCAAGGCTTTCAGCGAACACATTTGAAAATATGGCAGATCCAGCCAGTCAGCTAACACTCTCGCAAGAGAACAATCTGTTAAACCTCTTACATGAAGCCGCCGAGGAACTGAGAGGACTTTTGCAACCAGCGAAAGCAAGAGAAGAAACAGACCATAGAGATTCAGCTGGACTTCACACAAGGCTTTTTCAGATCCTCAGGATGTTTTGTGAGGTTCAGACCCAAAGAGTGTGCGTACTGAGAGAGGTACTTTGCGGTACAGCAAACACACTCACCGGGCTTAGGATGTGCTCTAATTTGACACACACATTCCCAGACACAGAGACTCAAGAGAAAACAGCTGATGTGGGTAAGTGCTTCATGAGAGGCTTGGGATCTTCATCAAGAAGGTTGAGGAGAGCTTTATTGCTTTTATTGCTTATATTTATTTTATTGCTTTTAGCTTTATTGGCATGACTGTGATGGAGTACTGCACTGCTGAAGCATTCATGTAGTGCATATAATAATAGAAAAAAATAAAATAAAAAAATTTATAAAATAAATAAGTAAAAGAAAGTTCAACAAACATACTAATATTGAAAAAAATGTAATCAAAATATAAAGACTCTTCCCTCAAGTAATAAACAAAAAATGCAAGGGCTCTGAATATGACAAGCTCAAATGTAAATGTAACTACCTTACAAAAGTTTGGGGACAGTAAGGTTGTTTTTTTTTTAAGGGTTTTTTTATTTTTTTAACTTAATTAGGCTATTTTTATTCTGCCAACACACATTACCACATTAAAAAAGGGTGACAGAAAAACATTTATAATGTTACAAAAGATTTCTATTTCAAATAAATGATGTTCTTTTGTATCCTGAAATCTAAAGTATCCTAAAAAAATGTAGGCCTTTCAGTTTCCACAAGAATATTAATCACCACAACTGTTTTCAACATTGATAATAATAAGAATTCTTTATTGAGCAACAAATCATCATTATAGTATTATTAGAGTGATTTCTGAAGGATCATGTAATTAATTTATAATTAATTATAATTTGTTACATTTATATAGCGCTTTTCTGGGTACTCAAAGCGCTTTACATATTGAAGGGGGAATCTCCTCAACCACCACCAATGTGCAGCATCCGCCTGGATGATGCGACGGCAGCCATATTGCGCCAGAACGCCCACCACACACCAGCTGATTGGTGGAGAGGAGACAGAGTGATGAAGCCAATCAGTGTATGGGGATGATTAGGAGGCCATGATGGACAGAGGCCAATGGGCAAATTTGGCCAGGATGTCGGGGTTACACCCCTACTCTTTTCGAAGGACATCCTAGGATTTTTAACAACCACATGTGACACTGAAGACTGGAGTAATAATTCAGCTTTGTCATCACAGGAATAAAGTACATTTTAAAATATATTAAAATAGAAAACAGTTATTTTAAATTGTAATAATATTTCACAATTTACTGGTTTTACTGTATTTTTAATCAAATAAATGCATGCTTGATGCAGCATAAGAGATTTTCACAAACATTAAAAGACCCCAAACCTTTAAACAGTAGTTAATTTTATCTAATTTGTAATTTCTTTACTTTATTATCCATTTTCCATAAAGGACAACTTTTGGGATAATAGCTCTTCCTTGATCCCATGGCCATAATTATATACACTTATTTAGAATATCTAGATATTCTATATGTATTTTTGCATCATTTTACTGTTTTTCTTTATTTATTCTATACATTTTTATACACAATTTTATATATTTTTTTATATTGTGTCTTTTTATATGCTTCCTGTGGATCCCACTTTTTCCAAGACCATGTGACTGATGTCATCCTTAACGTCCTGGAAGATGTCCACGTCATTGTAAACCAGTTCGGTGTAATGAGCAAGAGACTTGACAATGGAATTGCTTTTCTTACTGAAATCAATGGAGAGAGAGGTGATCTTACCAGTACTGGACCTCTGGATACTGCAGACCACAGTAAACCAGAATCATGTGGCATCAGTATTCGGCTGGACCAGCATCCTGCAGACCACTTGCTTGCAAATGCGCAGTCAACAAGGCTTCCAGAAGCGCTGTACTTTAGATGACAGAAACAAGAGTGAAGAGAGCTCACATGAGGAAACAAGAGTAGACTCGCCATATAAAACTATTGTGACTGACTGAAAGAACTGTCTGAACATGAATGTTGAGGTGGAGGAAGAAAAAGAGGGAGAGGAAAGAGAGAAAAGCATAGGACGAGACTGTGAAAGATTGAAGCATGCATTGGTAACTGTTGGGTAAGTCTACATAAAGTACTATGGGGCAGGTGTGGAGTAATAATGTTTCACAAGTAAAACAGTTTGGTGTTAGTGAGAAAATATTTCATTCAACAAGTATAAAATTAATTATTACTTATAGTCTAAAGAATCCAACATTTTTGCATTCTAGACTGTTTGACCCTGAAAAAAAACCCAAATGGATAAATACTAATAAAACCACTTTGGTTAATTTTAATTTTATGAATTTCTTAAAGTGACACTGACCTATATTGCAGTCATCTTGAAGAAAGAAAATTCTGTCATTAATTACTCACTTCAAGTAAGACTTTCGTTCATCTTCAGAACACAAATGTCATCTTTTTAATTCCTTCCATTTTTCTCCCTCCAGCCAACACAACTACCACTTTCAAGCCCCAGAAAGTAAATACATCATAAAAGTAATCCATGTGACTTCAGTGGTTTAACCTCAATTTTATGAAGTGACACGAGTGCTTTGTTTGTGCAAAACAAATATCATTTACCACTTTATTTACAAAATATTGATCTCCAACACGAGCTCACGCAACAACGTCTGCTCTCGCTTCAATATAACATGTAACACGCATTATTATTTTGTAAATAAAGTGGTAAATTATGTTGTTTTGTGCAAACAAAGCACTCGTGTCACTTAAAATTGAGGTTAAACCACTGGAGTCACATGGAGTACTTTAATGATGTCTTTACTACCTTTCAGGGGCTTTAAAGTGGTAGTTGTGTAGACTGTCAATGAAGGGACAGAAAGCTCTCAGATTTCATTAAAGAAATCTTCATTTGTGTTTTGAAGATGAATGACATGAGGGTGGAATGACATGAGGTTGAATAATTATGACAGAATTTTCATTTTTTAGGACTAACCCTTTAACCTGACATCTAGCGTGATTATAGCATAATTGCAAAATCAGCTTTTATTAGGCCACTAAGATGTGTTCGACTTGAAGTGGCACTTCTTAGTGTATGTATGACATCAAATTACCGCGAGAGCAATTCGAAAGCATAAGGTGCCGTCTGCTCTCTAATCGTGGTAATTTGATGTCATACACTGAGCAGTACCGCTTCAAGTCGAACACACCTAATGATATGACTAGATTATCACATGTGTGAACATGATTTCAAACATATTTTTCAAAAATACTATTAATTTCTGGACGCATACAACTATTAATGAGGAAATAATACAGAATCCACCTTTATTTTGTTATCAGACTTGCAGACAGAGCCAGATCTTCAGAGTCTCCCAGAGTCTGCTATATAACTGCCCCATCAGAAGTTGTGAACATCTTGACTTGTGAGGTGGATTGATGGTCTGAGTTCTCTCATGGTGTCAGGATCAGAGGAGCTGGTCAGCACTGTTCTCCACATACAAAACTCCAGCCATGTCAAATGTCCCTTCCCACTCACCATAGCAGTGCCATTCCAGGCGAGTTACCGTGGGAACTACAGAGAGATCACCGTGAAAGTGGTGGATCCAGAGCAAAGAGTTAGCTATGTCACACCTATCTACTGAAGGCTTCTATGGGGGTCAAAGGGTCTGTATTAAAAGCTCATGCAGTTTTACTTTACGTACTTTTCTCTCTTTTCATTACAGATTTCATAGATTTTTGCAATGCAGCAAGATTGATCTTATTTGAAGGCTCACGATTATTGCTTGTATGATATTTGTGTATGTATGATGGCACTGTAAATTTTTTGTGTCTTTTCCACAGGGTTGGTTTGCAGTGGTGCGGGTGTACTCTCTGGGTGTGTTTGCAGTTCTGTCCCGTTTGAGGACGGAGACTTTTACTGTCTCACAGACTCGGTGTGGACTCCAGAATATGCCTCGACTACTTGCCTGGATCCTTCACCGCACCAGTTGTCGCTCAAGTGACGGTACATTTATTCAGAATTTCTTTTCAATCAGGTTGAATAACAACATAACAGATCTATCATGTAAGATGATTTTCAAAGAAAAAAAAAAGTTTGTGAGGCAAAGTGGAGGAGTGAGAGCTTTTTTCTGATTGGATTTCATTATTAGATCATTTAAGGTTTTTCAGCAAACGTGTCACATTTTAGCAAACGTGTCCTATAAAAATAATAAAATGCTCTCAAAAATAGCTTGTTATGAAAATTGTATAATGTACTTCAATGAAGCAGCTTGTAAAGCCACCTTTCCACTATCTCCGACACAGCATATAATCGTCACATTTCATGGCAGTCGCACAGAACTTTCTAATTCGTCATGAAGCGACCATTACTCTCCACTTATTAACCATGATAAAGTGGTAACACTTTACAATATGTTTATTAGTTAAACATTAGTTAATGTACCATGAGCTATACACTTGTTACTGTATTTACTAATCTTTGTTAACGTTAGTTGTTAACGCTGTTTGTTCATGTTAGTTAACAGTGCATTAACTAATGTTAACAAAATTTTAATAATGTATTAGTAAATGCTGAAATTAACATTATCAAAGATTAATAAATGCTGTATAAGTGCAGTTCATTATTAGTTCATGTTAACTAATGTAGTTAACTAATGTTAACTAATGAACCTTATTGTAAAGCATTACCGATAAAATGAATTAATAATGAATGTATGGATACCGCCAATATGCTTGAATAAAATAGTAGGTATAGTAGGTTAGTAGGTTTTCTCGGGCTAATCAACTTAAAAATATATAATAATTATATAATAATTAGAAAATAAATATTTTGCAGATAATTATTCATAACCACCAAATTTACAGAATAGGGTCTGAAGAATATTTTTTAGAGGAAAAATATTGGTAATTATCACCTCACATTCATAGTTTTGACTATAATACATACGTAACATCCAGTCAGGCAATCATTCAGTCGAGCTGTAAAAGTTACAAATATTTCAACAAATTCGTAATTCGCAAATATGTCAGCACAACCAACGCTCAAAACAAACCTGAAAATTCTGCATGCGCATATGGTCAAAAATCCATGCAGCTCTCATACTACTCTCCATTGGATTTTGGAAATAAATGACTTCCGGTCAGTCAAGTGAAAAGGCAACTCATTAATAAGTGGTGTGTATAGAAGCTTTTCTTTGTCTCTTTAGGTACAGCCTTTGTTTTATCCTCTCTTAAATCCAAAAATGATTCCTACCACGCTGCTCTCACATCAACCCCCTTACTTTACCTAAGTCATCCATCAACCCTGAAACTCAGACGACCTTTGACACTCATCCTGCCCTGTCCTCCTATCTCTGAGAAGAGAAAAGCTGGCGAAGACACTGACAGACCCACTCTTATATCAGGCACTTTCTCACCCCAGCAGATTAGATATTTTTTTAAATCAGTGTGTAGACTTGAGAAAATGAAATTAGCAAAGAAATGTAAAGAAGTGTTTTTTTTCCTATGATTCAGAGTTGATGGTGCCTCAGTAAAGAGTGTAAAGAGCAGCTGGTTGTGCTGGGCTGGATAGAGAACCGTTGGAAGGTACTGGAAGTCAGTGTAAAGAACCTACAGAACAGCTTGGTCTGTTTTGAGCTACCAGAGAGCTATGAAAGGTACCAAAATCAATCTGTGCAAATTTAATATAAAAATATTGTAAAAGGAAAAAGAAACTATTGTCCTCTCACCTTTAAAAACTTGCTCTGGCCTCAGGTTAATAGTCCTTCGCCTTCAATCTTCTGTAAAATCTTCCTACCTGACTTCATTAGTTGAAGAACTGGAAGAAGCTGTAAAGATCTTCTCAGTCACAGTTGTGCTCCATCATGAGCGTCTGGACCCCAGCAGTGTGGTTGTGGACACCCTGCCCAGTAGAGATGTTAGCGCAGCGGTGTGTGAACTCCAGGCCCTGGGTTACTGTGGTCCTCCAGAGCCCTCGTCTGAACTCTCCATGAGGGAGGGAGAACAGCTGCTGCTCCGGTTCAGCAGGAATATTACCTGCAATGGTATATCAAACAAATCTTTTAAAAAATGTTAAAAATATTTTAGCTTGTTCTATCAGTCTTGTATTGTTTTTAGAGTAACCAATGCACATTCCATACTTTCTATATTAATTTGATATATTTCTTTCTAAGTAACTGGTGAACAATAATGCCTAAAAGGCTGTTTAATCAATCCATT
The DNA here is from genome assembly GCF_018812025.1 of Megalobrama amblycephala. Taxonomy (NCBI): domain Eukaryota; kingdom Metazoa; phylum Chordata; class Actinopteri; order Cypriniformes; family Xenocyprididae; genus Megalobrama; species Megalobrama amblycephala. The sequence goes on along the minus strand of NC_063046.1, from coordinate 44,070,037 downwards.
TTCATAATCAGAAGCATCATGCACATTTAAACAATATCACTGTTTTAATAACAGTTAAAAATCAACCTGTAATATTGTGAAATATTATTGCAATTTACAAATTTAATACATTTTGAAATATATTAAATTATTGTATATATATATATATATATATATATATATATATATATATATATATATATATATATATATATATATATATAAATTAGTAATATATTCTTGTGGCAAAGCTGAATTTTCAGCATCATTACTCCAGTCTTCAGTATCACATGATTCTTCAGAAATTATTTTAATATGCTGATTTGCTGCTCAAGAAACATTTCTTATTATTATCAATTTTTAAAACAGTTGTGCTGCTTATATTTTTGTGGAAACCATAATACTTTATTTCAGCATTCTTTGACGAACTGAAACTTAAAGTCACAGCTTCAGCTTCATACTCATTGATCCCACTCACTGCCATTATAAAGCTCGGATGCGTCAGGATATTCATTAATATATTTCCGATTGTGTTCCTCTGAAAAAAGAAAGTCATATACACCTAGGATGGCTTGAGGGTGAGTAAAGCTTGGGGTAATTTTCATTTGAAAGTGAACTAATCCTTTAAAAAGATTTGTTTGAAATAGAAATCTTATGTCCTCACATTTTATCATTTTAATGCATATTTGCTGAATGTAAGTATTAATTAAGAAAAACAATCTTACTTATTTATACTTGTTTCTGTGTGTGTCTGTTGGAGATCCCATAGGTAATGAACAAATGGATTCACACATAATCACATTTCACAACCAAAGAAGAAACCGGCTGTTTTTGAGATTAAAAGAAGTGGACCCCTTCCCAACTACAGCTCTCTTCACTACAAAGGCGTAACCAGTTTATTCAAGGTCACCAAAGGTCAGCTGGTCTGGAATGGTGACAGGGCAGCCGTGACTGTCCTCTAGAAGAGCCTGTCTGCCGGCTGCCACTCACTCTGCCCAAGGTATAGACTTATTCTTAAGGTCAACTGCACCAACAGATGCCGACCAAGGCGGATAATCATTAATTATATTAAATATTAATAAACAGGGCTTTGGTTTGTTTGAGATCAGTCAAATAAAAGCAAATGGTTAGATACATTACTGTATAAACATAATTGTGGATCTTCAAAATGGGATATATTTGAGTTTCATAGTAACAATTTACTTGTGTTACCAATTTTAGTACAGCCAGCTACTTTTCCTTGTGTATTTATTCTTTACCACACAGTTAATTTGCCTTAGTATAACTGATTGGCTTAGAATTAGTTTCTAGCAACATGCTCAGTTTTTAGTGTCACTTCCCTTGCTTGTTTAGAGTTACTATTTGCAGTAAATGCCCATTCACAGTTGCACTGCTAAATGTGTAGGTCTTACCTCAGTAGCTCCAGAAATGGTAACGGATCATTAGGATGACTGTAACAATCCCAGAGAGGAAGCACAAAAGACTCTGCCAGAACACAGACGACACTCAATATATATATATATATATATATATATATATATATATATATATATATATATATATATATATATATATAATATATACTCACTCAATCACCTGTTTTTTTTTTTTTATGAGATTAACCCCCACTTTCACAGACAAGACTTAAAGGCAGGGTAGGTAAAAAATTTTGTTCCAAATTTGTTTAAACTTTCTATATATATCCATGCATAATTAAAATGTAAGAACTCTGATAAAAAGAGTATAAAAATCGAGTGACTCTATACCGTTTAATCTGTATTAAACACAGCTCATTATTTCCATCCGGGACGAAACATAGGATTGGCTTAGGCGACTGTCACTCTCTCGCAACCATGGCAACCACCCTTTTGCCACACATGACCTGCCCACTTGCGCGCGCACGTTTGATTTGGGGAATTCAAGAGGCACGCATCCTAGGAATACCAAAACAATGGCAGAGAAACAGCAAGCAAAATTCACCACACCGGCCTATGCATTTAGTGGAGGCAAACCAGGCAAAAAAAGGAAGACAGTAACAGTACAAGAAAAGGCAATGAACAAAAAGTCTTTGGATAAACAAAGAAATAAAACGCGAGTTAATATCGGCGTGGCTTTCCAGCGATGGCGAGAACTGAGGGAACTCAAGGGGCTGAAAAGTGACTCCTTGATGGCTTTATTTCTGCTGGACAGGTAAATCTTTCTTTTTGTATTTTGATCATACATATTTTTTTGTTTATTTGTTCATGAAGCATGTGTCATTAGCACACATAGCTGCGTAATATAGCTAACATAACATTACTTAGCGAGCCGTAGAGATGATAAATAATCTATAGGCCTAGCTCAAGATGATAGCTATAGTGTTGAATTGTGCATAATTTTGCTTTAGATAACTAAATACATGTTTAACAGATAGTAGGCCTAACGTTACTCCGCATCTAGGAACTTTTCTTAGAACTATATTTACCCTCTGTCTAACTCTTTTACCATGTTCACCTGTAAGTTTACCTGCACGTTTTTTTTCGCCTTTGTTTTGTTTTTATATTCTCTACCTATGTTTACTGATGTCTTTATCTTGTATCTGTGTGTGTCGTACACACTTTGTTGTATGTGTGTGTTATTATTTTGTGTCTGCAATGCAGTTGTGAGTTGATATTTGAGTGTATGTTACTCTGTTTATCTGTAGAACAACGTATATGTTATGAATCTTACACGAAATTCATCTTCATCACAGTGTAAATGATGGTAATGGAAAAACGTGTATCATGCAACCTGTTTTTAGCTTTGCCTTATAGATAACTAGCTCGTTAGCGAATCAAAAAATATATATTTTAAACTTTACCAATATCAATATGCTAGCTTGATAGTGAGTACTAAAATACATCTTGTTTGTTTATCTTCATAATTATAAAGTTATTTTTATTACATGTGATTCTGACATGATGTCACTACATGCACTGTGCTCCTTCCTCTCCGCTCGTCTCAGGTAAATAATGCGTCTTCCAGCTCAGTGGTCGGAGTCGCACGTTCATGCGTTTTGGGGGCATGGCTTTGGAAGGAGCCCAGAAGGGAGGGGGTGGAGTGAATGGAAATAATGAGCTGTCTTTAAAACAGTCGTGAGAGGTCTACAGACACTCGATTTTTATACTTTCTTTTTCAGAGTACTTACATTTTAATTATGTATTGATATATAAATAAAGTTAAAACAAATTTTGAAAAAAAGTTTTTTATACATTTTTTACCTACCCTGCCTTTAAGCCTAGTCCCAGACTAAAATGCATGAGCTGTTTGAGCTGTTTTATCTCAAAGCAACTTGCACTGACAAATCTTAAAATATGTTACTGCCATTGTTTTGTCTCAAGATGCAGACCAGTAATGTTTTTTCTAAGGCACGCTTATACTTAAATGTCTTAACTGAACTAAGGCCTAATCCTGGCTGAATGTAAGCCGTGTCTGTGAAACCAGGCCTAAGTCTCCTTGAGAGATAAAGACAGAGAATAAATGTGGCTGTGGAAGTTGCATACTGTTTTAAGGGTGCAATATGTAAAATTTTCTGTCTGCTAGAGGTCGCTAGAGGCCTATTCAAAACAAAGGTGTAGCTTGATGACGCCAAGTTTGAGTGCAGAATCTTGGGACATCACAGCCAGTGGAAATAATCAGGATAGGACCCGGGAAGAACTCATGTTCATGGATGCGATTATTAACGTTACTGTAGTATGAAGCAGAGCAGGACCGAGTGTTGTGAGAGCTGAACGAGGCCGCTGGAGCGATTGCGCAACACACGCCGCGAGCAGCTGAACTTTTATTATGCCACAGTTGCTGGCGCTACTTCCGCTTTTCCAGTCATGAGTATGAGGTAAGACAGCTGTTTATCATCGGTGCATTCCAAACGGGATAAATCACCCTCCGAAGGGCACTTCGGAGTGAAAACAATCATGGCCGCCATATTAAAGGGTTGTTCCAAACCGAAGTGCTCAAAACTGGCCACTTCAAAGGGCCCTTCGGAATGAAGGATTTCGAAGGGTACAACTGATGGACACTTCGGGCCCCCATGATCCTTTGCACAGGGAAGTTCTTTAACGTCACAGAATGGGAACAGGTGGTTAGGAGTTCAATTTTACCTATAAATGTGTGTATAGTATTTTTCTATACTACTCTAATATTTATACAAGTTAGATTTGGTACATTATTATGGTCAAAATGACATTGTACTTCAACAAAAATACTTTACAGCTCCTTTTATCAGTCCATTCAAATGTTTCAAATACATAGACACAATATACATTATGGTGCGATAAACCAAAAATAAATAAATAAACTAACATTAAACAAAAGGCGCAGCTTGCACAATCTACTCCCCCTTGATTGTCTCGTTAAGATGACGCAGAAGTGCGTTCCAAAAAAATTGTTTTTTTGACCCCTACACCCTTCATCCCTTCGAAGCTCTCACTCCGGAGGGTAAACCCTTTGAAGGGATTAGGGCATAGGGATGAGCCCTTTTGAATGGAGCGCAGGGCATATTAGATACATTTGAGAGTGTTGAAAATGATGTTATAATGTTACTCTGTGCGTTTGCTTGGCGGCTGCTGTCAGACACTGTTACGCACTGTAGTAAGATAGATCAATTTTAGAATATCATATTAATAAATGTTGGATGGCTTGGGTTGATAAATGGCATGGAATTAATTTTAGATTGTATTGTATGATGGAGAAAATGCTGTGTTACTGTTACTAAAAATAAACCTGCATCTGATTTTGCTATGTTAGCTACTTCTCAAAATAGTGTTTTTCTCTAAGGCAGTGGATCCCAAACTGGGGTATGCGTACCCCTGGGGGTACGTGAGGTGACAAAAGGGGGTACGCAAACAAAATGCTGAGTAGTTTTCATTTAATTCTGCCTTAAAATACAAACCCGATTCCAAAAAAGTTGGGACACTGTACAAATTGTGAATAAAAAAGGAATGCAATAATTTACAAATCTCATAAACTTATATTTTATTCACAATAGAATATAGATAACATATCAAATGTTGAAAGTGAGACATTTTGAAATGTCATGCCAAATATTGGCTCATTTTGGAGAGCTACACATTCCAAAAAAGTTGGGACAGGTAGCAATAAGAGGCCGGAAAAGTTAAATGTACATATAAGGAACAGCTGGAGGACCTATTTGCAACTTATTAGATCAATTGGCAACATGATTGGGTATAAAAAGAGCCTCTCAGAGTAGCAGTGTCTCTCAGAAGTTAAGATGGGCAGAGGATCACCAATTCCCCCAATGCTACGGTGAAAAATAGTGGAGCAATATCAGAAAGGAGTTTCTCAGAGAAAAATTGAAAAGAGTTTGAAGTTATCATCTACAGTGCATAATATCATCCAAAGATTCAGAGAATCTGGAACAATCTCTGTGCGTAAGGGTCAAGGCCGGAAAACCATACTGGATGATCTTCGGGCCCTTAAACGGCACTGCATCACATACAGGAATGCTACTGTAATGGAAATCACAACATGGGCTCAGGAATACTTCCAGAAAACATTGTCGTGAACACAATCCACCGTGCCATTCGCCATTGCCAGCTAAAACTCTATAGGTCAAAAAAGAAGCCATATCTAAACATGATCCAGAAGCGCAGGCGTTTTCTCTGGGCCAAGGCTCATTTAAAATGGACTGTGGCAAAGTGGAAAACTGTTCTGTGGTCAGACGAATCAAAATTTGAAGTTCTTTTTGGAAAACTGGGACGCCATGTCATCCAGACTAAAGGGGACAAGGACAACCCAAGTTGTTATCAGCGCTCAGTTCAGAAGCCTGCATCTCTGATGGTATGGGGTTGCATGAGTGTGTGTGGCATGGGCAGCTTACACATCTGGAAAGGCACCATCAATGCTGAAAGGTATATCCAAGTTCTAGAACAACATATGCTCCCATCCAGACGTCGTCTCTTTCATGGAAGACCTTGCATTTTCCAACATGACAATGCCAGACCACATACTGCATCAATTACATCATGGCTGTGTAGAAGAAGGATCCAGGTACTGAAATGACCAGCCTGCAGTCCAGATCTTTCACCCATAGAAAACATTTGGCGCATCATAAAGAGGAAGATGCGACAAAGAAGACCTAAGACAGTTGAGCAACTAGAAGCCTGTATTAGACAAGAATGGGACAACATTCCTATTCCTAAACTTGAGAAACTTGTCTCTAGACTGGGTAAACCCAGCCTGATCTGCCAGCGATTTGATTTTGCCCGGCAACTCAGTCTGGAAACCCGTACATTCATTTCTACTGCTCCTGTTACACTTTTGCGGGAACCAATCACAGACTGGCTTATCCACCTTGCTCGCTATTGGCGGGTATAACACGATGACGATAGAGAAGCGACGGCAAGCACGACCGTCAATCCAATTCCTTTTAACCTCTTGACGATACTGAATGACTTCTTTAGTTTAGCAAACAAATTGCTCGAGTGGGTGTAAATACCACTCACTTTCATGTTTTTTTTTTTGCACCACCTGCAAAAATCGCTCAATGCCATTGCTGCTTCTGCAAACCGCTGATCAATGCTACAAACCAATACAAACTAAATCTGTCTGGAGTTTTCGCGTCGCTCTGCAAAATACGTCACCCGGATCGTTGATCTGATTGGTTGAAGGTCTATCCAATTGCGTGAATAATGCTCATTGATCACGCCTCTTGTGCAGTAGAAAATACTTAGCAGACTCCCCAGACCAATGTTCAATTTTAAATTGAGCTTGGTCTGGTGATAGCCAGACAAACTTGTCTCCTCAGTCCCCAGACGTTTGCAGACTGTTATAAAAAACAAAAAAAAAGGGGATGCCACACAGTGGTAAACATGGCCTTGTCCCAACTTTTTTTAGATGTGTTGATGCCATGTAATTTAAAATCAACTTATTTTTCCCTTAAAATGATACATTTTCTCAGTTTAAACATTTGATATGTCATCTATGTTGTATTCTGAATAAAATATTGAATGCAATTGTTCCCAAATATCCACATGACTGCAAAGTGACATTATTATACAACAGGTCAAAAATAAAACGTACATTTTAAACAGTACTGTCAGTATTTACTTTATTTTGCAATGAAATAATAGTTCTAACGAAAACCACAGCAGAATTACAACACATGTCTGTGTTTCGCGAACAGTTCTGCGGCTTTGAACGAATCATGAGAGTCAATGATTCATTCACAGCCACTTGCTTCGTTACTGAATGAATGACTCGATGACTCACTCATAAAAACAGTGACTTGCTGCCACATACTGGCGGTTTTAGTTGTTCCCTTTTCTATTAAAACATGTAAATATTAAAGGTCCCGTTCTTCGTGATCCCATGTTTTAAACTTTAGTTAGTGTGTAATGTTGTTGTTAGAGTATAAATAAAATCTGTAAAATTTTAAAGCTCAAAGTTCAATGCCAAGCGAGATATTTTATTTAACAGAAGTCACCTACATCGAACGGCCAGTTTGGACTACATCCCTCTACTTCCTTCTTTAATGACGTCACTAAAACAGTTTTTTGACTAACCTCCGCCCACAGGAATACACAAGAGTTGCGTTTGTAGAGTGTGTTTGTCGCCATGTCGTCGAAACGCTGTTATTTTAATCCCGCAGTTCAATCACCGGGTCTGATTCCGGCTCAAATTGATAGGGTAAAATTAAAGACATGTTTACAATAACACTGAGCGCGTACATCTCCATGTTATGGTAAGAGGTGTGACCTTTCCGGGCAAGATGCGCTAAGCTGCTGTCAAATCACAACACAGGAACCGCTGGCACAATCAGAACTCGTTACGTATTTCTGAAGGAGGGACTTCAAAGAACAAGGAAGTCATCAGCCCGTTTTTATGACAGTGGAAACAGCGGTATACAGATAAGTAAATTATGTGAAAAATACTGTGTTTTTTTACACGCGAAACATGAACACGTGTTATATTGCACACTATAAACACAATCAAAGCTTCAAAAAAACACGAAAAACGGGACCTTTAAAGTGTCTTTGGTGTTTCCATGGCTTCTACAAAATAAAACCAGAAACCGAGGGTAACACGGGTATGACGCAATTGACAGGCGACTCCTCACACGTCCCGGAGCCTTGGTTAAAATTGCAATTTTCTCACAATTTACAAATAGTTGCAAACATTTGGGATATTGTAAGTACTCAAGTGAACAAAATATATAACACTGGCCTAGTGGTTTTTGGATATTTTACTGTAAAAGTCTTACATATTGCACATTTAAGGTCACTCAGATATAATTTTGTAAAGTTGAATGTGTTGTCCAAGGTGGGTGAGCTTTCTTTCTTTTTTCTTACCCCATTGCCAGATATTACTTCTTTTTTTAAGCATAAACTAAATTTTGATACATTTGTCTGAAACTAAGACATCTCAAGTAAATTAATCCTAATTTAAACATTTTTAGATATTTGTCTTGGTAAACAAAAAATAAACGCTTTTTGAAATGGTTTGTAAGTCATTGTAGCGTGTTTGTGACTTAGAGTGGCAAGAACAGTCTATCAGCCTGTGAGTGTGAAAGTAATACAGCACAGTCAAACAGGTATGTGAAATCTACTGCACCATTTGTTTATTTTGTGCACTCCAGCTCTCTCTTCTATTTTCCTCCATTTGGCCTGTTTGTTTTTTTGTTTTGTTTGCTAAGTTCTCTCAGATTTTCATCCTTCTGAGTTTCTGTCATTAAAAAAATGACAGAATAAGTGTGAGAAGGCTGTGAAGGTGTTCTGTGCACCTGTGGACACACACATGCTAACAGTGTTTGTCTTCCAGACCCTCCCTCGGATGAGCTGTTATCATGGCTCTGTGATGAGCTCACCGAAGAAGATGCAGCACTTCTCGTTATGTCTCTCCATCTCTGTCGCTCTGCTGTCCAGATTGCTCGACTCCATGCACCACACAGCCTCTCAAAACAGGCCTTTCACATGCTGACAGCATGGAGGCGGGGCCTTCCTTCCTCATGTCCGAAATGCCCTATGCTGGCCCACTGCTTGACCCGTGCAGGGAGGCCTGATCTTGCCAGAGAGCTACTACTCAGGGAAGCTGCACATTACAAAATGGAGAAGAGAAAACCAAGAGAAACATGAAAATCAGGCAACCAGGAGGAGAGACCTGTGACAGTCAATATGCCTATAATAAATTACAAACCCGATTCCAAAAAAGTTGGGACACTGTACAAATTGTGAATAAAAAAGGAATGCAATAATTTACAAATCTCATAAACTTATATTTTATTCACAATATAATGTAGATAACATATCAAATGTTGAAAGTGAGACATTTTGAAATGTCATGCCAAATATTAGCTCATTTTGGATTTCATGAGAGCTACACATTCCAAAAAAGTTGGGACAGGTAGCAATAAGAGGCCGGAAAAGTTAAATGTACATATAAGGAACAGCTGGAGGACCAATTTGCAAATTATTAGGTCGACTGGCAACATGATTGGGTATAAAAAGAGCCTCTCAGAGTGGCAGTGTCTCTCAGAAGACAAGATGGGCAGAGGATCACCAATTCCCCAATGCTGCGGCGAAAAATAGTGGAGCAATATCAGAAAGGAGTTTCTCAGAGAAAAATTGCAAAGAGTTTGAAGTTATCATCATCTACAGTGCATAATATCATCCAAAGATTCAGAGAATCTGGAACAATCTCTGTGCGTAAGGGTCAAGGCCGGAAAACCATACTGGATGCCCGTGATCTTTGAGCCCTTAGACGGCACTGCATCACATACAGGAATGCTACTGTAATGGAAATCACAACATGGGCTCAGGAATACTTCCAGAAAGCATTGTCGGTGAACACAATCCACCGCGCCATTCGCTGTTGCCGGCTAAAACTCTATAGGTCAAAAAAGAAGCCATATCCAAACATGGTCCAGAAGCGCAGGCGTTTTCTCTGGGCCAAGGCTCATTTAAAATGGACTGTGGCAAAGTGGAAAACTGTTCTGTGGTCAGACGAATCAAAATTTGAAGTTCTTTTTGGAAAACTGGGACGCCATGTCATCCGGACTAAAGAGAACAAGGACAACCCAAGTTGTTATCAGCGCTCAGTTCAGAAGCCTGCATCTCTGATGGTATGGGGTTGCATGAGTGCGTGTGGCATGGGCAGCTTACACATCTGGAAAGGCACCATCAATGCTGAAAGGTATATCCAAGTTCTAGAACAACATATGCTCCCATCCAGACGTCGTCTCTTTCAGGGAAGACCTTGCATTTTCCAACATGACAATGCCAGACCACATACTGCATCAATTACAACATCATGGCTGCGTAGAAGAAGGATCCGGGTACTGAAATGGCCAGCCTGCAGTCCAGATCTTTCACCCATAGAAAACATTTGGCGCATCATAAAGAGGAAGATGCGACAAAGAAGACCTAAGACAGTTGAGCAACTAGAAGCCTGTATTAGACAAGAATGGGACAACATTCCTATTCCTAAACTTGAGCAACTTGTCTCCTCAGTCCCCAGACATTTGCAGACTGTTATAAAAAAAAAAGGGGGATGCCACACAGTGGTAAACATGGCCTTGTCCCAACTTTTTTGAGATGTGTTGATGCCATGAAATTTAAAATCAACTTATTTTTCCCTTAAAATGATACATTTTCTTAGTTTAAACATTTGATATGTCATCTATGTTGTATTCTGAATAAAATATTGAAATTTGAAACTTCCACATCATTGCATTCTGTTTTTATTCACAATTTGTACAGTGTCCCAACTTTTTTGGAATCGGGTTTGTAGAATAGAGTCTGTTGTACAATACAATCAAATTTAACACTCCATAGTGTCAACTGACTGTTCATATACTACAATGCAGCCTTGTTCATAATACAAAAGCCTGCATTTATTTGATCAGAAATACAGTAAAAAAATAAAAATAAAAAAAAAAGTAATATTACTGTTTATTACATTATTACAATTTAAAATAGACGTTTTCTATTTTAACATATTTTAAAATATAATTTATTCCTGAGTTGGCAGTTTTTTGTTATTATCAGTGTTGAAAACAGTTGTGCTGATTAATATTTTGTGGATATTCTGATACACTTCTTTTAGGATTTTTGATGAATAGAAATTTATTTGAAATTTAAATCTTTTGTAACATTGTCTTTACTGTCATTTTAATCGATTGAATGCATTCTTGGTGAATAAATGTACTAATTTCTTTATAAGTATTTTGATTTCTTTTAAAAATCTTACTGACTTACTGAACTTTTGAGCATTAGTGTATAAAGTAAATTGAAATGCAATATGACTATTTACTGAAGATGATAAATAGTCATAGATCATAATAAAGATCATTATAATGGCTTTGTAATGTATAGCATCATAACCAAGTATATAAAATACATTATTAGTCAATAGTGTAATAATACAGCAAGTGGCTGTTTTCTTTTTTCTTTTTCTGTTCACCAGATTGAGGGCATGACAGAGATGTATGAATGGAAGTGAACAGTAGATGGCGCTGACATGTCAATGAAAAAGCAGCTTTCAAAGAATCATGAAGAACTGCTGTGCACTGCTAAATGGAAGCTCAGTGTCTACTTTATGTCTACTTTATATCAGGAAGTGTGACGACACAACTCCTGCTCCAGTGCCTAATAAACAGATAGTAGGCTGTACATTATGTTGATACATGTTGTATACTATATACAAAATTTTATATCATTAATGTCATATTTGTAATGTTCGCAACCATAATAAAAAAAGACAGATAGTAGGCTGGGATTAAAAATGGCAGAGCAAAACGGGGAAACTTTGTTTGAAACCCCTGTTTTGCTCTGTCATTTTTAGGAAACTGTAATAATTATAACAGTTATTTATTTATTTCAGGAGTAATTCAGTCCATCCCTAATTCACTGGGTTTTAAAGTTTACAGTAATAATCATTTCTCAAGGTGTATGTTAGAGCACATAGATGATGATTGTTATTATGCATCTGTGTGTATGAGAGGTTTACAGAAGAAACTAAAGACACTTTTTAACACTAGTAGCCTATTAGATGTATCTTATTTATCTCTGAAAGCATGTGGTGTAATTTTGAACCCAGTGTGAGCATGTTGCAATGTTCTCTGACGAGTTACTGTTGTTCTTTTTTCAGTGTTATCTTAAAACAGCTTGTAATGTATGCTATAAATGTCTGAAATGGGGTGAATTCAGGTTGATTGGGACACTTAACGCGTCCCAGCCCTGAATTCACCCTAATAATGTATGCTATAGCCACATACATTACTTTGAATAATGAAATAAAATAGTAAGTTTACTGACGAGTCCTGTATTGTAATGATGTTACACATGACACTAAAGCTTCAAACAGTGTATCGAGTAAACCTACGCAGCTCAATTTCTCATGAAGCTCCGCGGCGCGTATTGTTTTCAGAGAAACACGTGATCAAATAAAAACTCAATTTCTTTCCAGTCACGTGAATGCTTCACTTTTACAACATTTGAATCGGTTTGACAACAAAGGTTTATGGAAGTTCAAGTCCATTTACTAACACTTTTTTATGTATAGCCTATATTAAACTATCATAACTATTCCGCCATAAACAGTATAAAAACCCTAAAATAGTTAGAGCACCATTTACTTTCTACAACCCTGCTGGTCATATTATTATTATTGCACTGAATTTATTATTATATGTGAATTAGATTTTCAGAAAACTGAACATTTAGCCTTGTCAGACTTTTATTTGTGTTTAATGGATGAAACAATGTAACTGCGCACTCTGGTTTATGGCTGCTAAAGATTTGAGCTACCACAAGATGGCACTGTTTTCGACACTCCTGATGCTTCGAGTCTTTTCTCGAAACAACAAGAGAAAAGCAAGAAGCTTCATTTCTCCTTCCACTGCATTGGCTTCTTGCAGGGTATTACTGCTAAATGTGGGCTACTTAATGCAGCCTGACTTCAAACTGTACTTTCCAAAATTTGGCAAGCAGGTGGCCCAATTTTACCAATCGGGTAAATGGAGGTCAAGCCTGTTTATGACGCTTCTCTGACGACGATGATAAATTCATCCATAGAGAAACAGCGAGCCACACCACAAGCCGCGTGAGTCTGAAGGGCGTCGAGGAAGCTGCTTGACGTCACCCTCAGCCTGCCTCTGAGGCACGTGGATCTGTGCATGGCCCATTCACAGCACCAGCTTCTACAGTTTAAAACAGCAGGCCCACTTCAGGCATTCTTTTAGGCTTTCGAGTGGCCCCTGAAACCATAAAGCTATATATAGGTACATAATGCTGTAGTAGGTTTTATTTTGTATTTTTTTTATTAATAATATAGGTTACATATTGTTGGTTTAACTGCTTCTATTGCTCATTTGTCAGTTTGCCATGCTAAAAAGGGTCATAAGGACCTATTTATAACTGATTTCTTATTTGAATCCGAATCTACATCAATCTTGCAGGTATATGTCGTACTAACCCACAACACTCACTCTCATGCATTACAACAACAACAGGCGCGCTGCAACGTGACAGCTGATGAACGTGTTCCGAGCGCTCTTAGCCTCGGCCAATCAGCGAAAACTTCGCCATGAATGGGTGGAGTCGACCAATAGGATTCGTGGCTTGCTGCGAGCACAGCCAATTGAATGCCTGGATGTTTCAGCCCGATTGGAAAGCACGTGTACTCGTGTGTGTCTGGAGTCGTGGGGAAACAAATCTCTATCACACAATTGCAGCGCAATGCCAGTGGACTGCTGAAGCTAAAACGTCGTTTTTATGTTCCGTCGACTTAATAACACCAGGAATACATTGTAACACTTTTCCGACATAGGAACATTTGTGTTCTGGTTCAAGAGAAAGCGGAGCAGCAAGACTCAGAAGGTAAGGCAAGGCCAGCTTTATATTTAACACGTTTCTTCCGTCTCGAATGAACCTTTTGTACTAACGTTACCGATGCACTGTTTGGTTGGTTTTCTGTTCGCATGTTTACAGCATTAGATTTGTCCAGCCGAATGTGCTGATTTGGAGGAAATATTTTGCAGATAGCCACTGACCGTTGCACGATAAGCCAACATAATGAAGCAGGGTGAAATGCAAACATCGTAACTTATAGCATACTGTGTGTCTGTTCAATCTGTCCAAGCTTTGCTTTAAGGTTATACACATTTTTAATGACATAGCTTTGTGCATGCGAGTAAAGTAACACTGTGTCGCATCACGCACACAAATACAGTCTTTGGCTTGTGAGTACTTGATCAGACTCCCCCAAAATCTGTTAAATCAAACATTAAAGTTACCATACAAAGTAAACTGATATAAATATGAGATATAGAAAGGAAATCGTGTGGAAAGTGAAGCAAACATCTTGTAATCTTAATTTAAGGGTGTTATCATTATAGATCCCCCCCCTATATATACATCCCTGTTGCTGATGTGTTGTTAGTTCATTGTGCCACTTTAAATAAGACCATTACAATGTCATTGAAGTGTAGAAGTTAGTTAACTATATAAAACAGCTGGATTTAAACTGAAATGTTGAACTGTGTTTTTAGGACAAGGTATTTTTCATAAATCTCAGGTCGGGGTAAGTTGTGCCAGTTTTGAATGTCATTAATTTATTGATTACAATATTTGTTGGACAAATCAGCGGTTTGGTAATTTTGCACTTTGAGGTTTCATGAATTGTTTTATGCTCATAATTGTTTTATTGTTTAAATTTGATTGAAAAGCAGATAATAATGTTGTCTGTGTAATGTTGCTGTTGGGGCATGTTGTCACTCACAAAAGTTTAACTTGTAATCAGTAAACTGTATTTTTTTTCCTGAGCAAGAACAGACTTTAAGGTTTATGCCTAAACAGAAACTAACTTTTGAAAATAAACCTAGAGAAATATTCACTGAGTAGCATGTGTGACAACTAGCCCCACTCTCCAATACATCATCAGATTGTGTCTATAGATTGTTGTTGAGGATAAGTTGGTAAGGATTAAGCATTCACAATTGACCTCTTAAAACTAAGCAGGGAACCTTGATAATATTGTCTGTTCAAGAATAATTGGTTGTAGGGCACAGCCTTTTAATGATTACTGCTTTTTATTACTGTAATTGCCAGAGGGGTTCAGTCTGTTCAGGCAAATAAATACTGATTTGAGTGCTGTATTTTTTGCAAATCCTTTTATGCCAATTAGATGGTCATTTCAAAGGCAACTGAAAGTACTGTACTGTAATATATACAGCTCAGCTGTATGATTGATTACATGGTCTTGAGTAATACTGATTTGACAGTGTATACTCCAGCTGAAATGTTTTCAAGTTAAGGGGATGAATAATTGTATTTTTAAAATATTTTTAGCCTATGTGTTGGACCACACAGATTAAAAGTTTTCAATAGAAGACATTTAAAAAGGCTTAGTCCTGCATTAGGGTTCCTCAACCAGGAGTTTGCCAACTCCTAGGGATTCATAAAGGAACTGCAGGTGGCTGATGAAATTGTGAATGACAATACCAAAATTAATTAGATAAATTGTATATATATTTTGTTTTGAAATGAAAACAAAAATGCAATATTTATGCATATTTATTATTTATGAAAAAGTTTTAATAATTTTGATCACAGAGGTTCAGCAGAAGAAACCCTTTATGCTTTAAACTAATAAACAAAGCCTTTAGAAGAAAAAAAAAGCTGATCTGTTGACAGTCTCAGCTTCAAGGTGGCATCAGTCACACTAGATTTTAAACATGCAAAATACTTTAGACCCTGCAACGAATAAGAGTAACAGGATATGTCA